>NW_028169781.1:0-13326 GCF_963971535.1 Notolepis coatsorum | reverse complement strand
TGGTTGGTTATTATAGCTTTAAACGGACCAATGGATACTAATGTATTGAGTTTCAAAGTGCTTCGCCAAACATTCCACGTGTCGGGGGCACAGAAGCTAAAAGCTGATTTTCCTAATTCAGTGCAAAAAAAGTATAAAAGACAAATCACCAGAGTGAGTGTGATAAGCCGGCAATGACGTCCCAGTCCAGCACTGATGTAGGGTGGGAGACCATCAATAATAATGATCCTTCTGCAAAATAGTATTTGCAAATAAGGTCAAAGTATCTATTAGTATTCCAAGGCCAGAATTGTGAGGGAGCGTTCCACTAAACGTACACCTGAAAGAGTTTAAAATGAGCTGCACGGCTCAGAATCCATGCTGGAACACGGAGAGGCTGCCCTCGCTCGACCTGTTGTCCTGGCCCTCTCCCAACCCGGCACAGGGTTGTATCTCAGGTTACCCTGCATCCCTGTGTCGTCCATTATCTGCTGGAGAAGTACACTGGGGGGGGGGGGGGGGGGGGGGGATAAAAGGTTGCGTTAAAATAGAGGAAAATCAACTGTGAAGCCTAGAACACAGGAGGGAGTTTGACTTGACACCAGGGTAACTGGCCCCAGAGATGAGCTGTGTCAAAACAAGAAGGAGGATATCTTGAGGAATGTAGCAGTGAACTTAAAGAGGCATTTCACCGACTTTTAACCTGAATCCTATTGTTCAGTTTTCATTTCAAACCTTTATTTCAACTTGTGAGAGGCTGAGGTTACCCTCATTTACAGTGACGACGAGCTTACAAAACAAGACACAGTTTATTGGTAGATTTATTCATATAGGCACAACAAATAAGAATAAACAATCAAATCAATCAGTGTAATCAGTTAAGACGGTTACAAGACGACACAGTGGTTGGAGATCATACTTATAAATACAGCAAGAGAAGGAAGAACCTTCAGTTTCAGAGTCAGTCGGAGGGCATTCCAGGGGTTGGAAGGCATCTAAGGAAAAAGCATTTTTTCCTACTGTAGTTCAGAGCAAACTGGAGGAACCCTAAGACCCTAAGCCAGTCATTTGAACGTGTTGAATAGGTTTCAAGATTCCATTCCAACAGTGGTGTGACGTACGTTGTGAGAAACGAACATAAAACCTACCAATGTGTTCTGTGTCTCGAGAGCTCAGAGACTATTGCCTCAACTTCTCTCGGTGACTGCAGTTGAATATAGTTGAGGAAATAGTTTTTGCGTTTCACCAGACGTCTGCTCTGCTCAATGGGCACCTCTGTGATTTTTACGTGTGATTATCACACAACGGAACGATAGGATTAACCCTTTCACTACCACACTACAGACAGTTAACCTACTGTAGATGCTACTGTAGATGCTGTCTGGATTACGGACACCTTTCAACTTAACAACGGACACATTCTCAACTGACTTTCATTCGGGTTTTCCTTTGTCAGTTGTTCATATTAACCAAACACTGCGACAGGAAGTCGACCGCAGCCCAAGCTGTTCCCAAGTCGAAACGGCCTCTGATCGCCAGGACGACGCTCACGTGTGACACTACATACACAAGGCTGAACAGAAACAGAGGCCGGCATGGTAGTCATAGAGGGGACGGAGGAGAGGAGGAGAAAAGGAGTGGAAGAGGGAGATGAAGAGGAAGGCTATAGGCAGTTTCTGATGTGCCGGCAGTGTTGTACTGATTGTAGTTTTCTCCGTGGAAGGATGAGGGGGGAGGGGAGATTTTAATCTCAGGATACTCTTTCACAGAGCTCAGGCCCCCCAGCACCCTGCACCCCCCCCCCCCCCCCCCCTCACCAACACCTCTGACGCAAATACACCCTCTCAGCCAATCACAAGACACCCGCCGTCCTCTCTGCAATCTGACAATCGTTACATCAGCCCCAAAACACTGCCTCAAGTTCTCAGTCTTTATGAGTGGGCCTCGCCTTGAGAGGCTAAAACAATAGTCTGCTGACACCCACCGCTGCAGTGTATCTGCTCGGGTCCCGCCCTCCTCGGTATCTGCTGGATGGATCTGTGAGGCGTCGCACAGTAGTAACACGGACAATATCCTGCTCCTTAATCCCACGCGCTTCTGAAATCTCTGTATGGTTTCCTGAGTATTAGGGAAACAACGAGGGGACGACGTCACTGTGACGCGAGTCTGAAACAGATGAGACGGTGTCATTATGACTCATCCACACTGTCCTCCAAGAGAGCCTCTAGCGGAGAGAAGATACAACACGTCACTGAACATCCGACGAGACATTTTAGAAAATATGAAAAGAAACATAATTATAATTATAATAATACTATGTTATTTGTATAGCTCCTTTCATACAAGAATTGCAGCTCAATTGTGCTTCACAGCAGTAAATAAATGTGCACAAAATTGGCAGATCAAGAGCAATGCATGAAGTGCATATAATAGACAGCAGCAAAATAGACAAAGTAAAGGTAAGGCATAGAATATTAAACACACAGTTGTTCATATTAGGATCTAACATCTTAATAGGCCTCGTTGTTTACGGTTTGATTATCACTGAGTATCACATAATATAGAAAAAGAAAAAGCTGGACTAAATCAAATAAAATAATGTGTTATTGTTGTGTTTATGTGTAAATTATGTGTAAATATGTGTGTGTTTCTGTTCTGTGGGGTTTTGTTTTTTATTCCATTTTGTTTCCTTGTTGTTTAATCTTGCTTACCCAGAGCCAAAGCCTTAGTAGAAGAACGCCGCCTAGGGTCCAGGTAATGGTCCATCTGAAGGCCCCCCTCTCCGCCCGCTGACTGTTTATGGCCCCTTTCCTTTCTGCTCCCATACCCTGGAACATGCATTCTCAGGGGGAATGGCAGCTTCAACCTTCCCTCTTAGTGTGGTCGCCTTGTGTCATCTTATTCCGTTTGATTTCTTAGAACCATGACTATGATTCTATTTACTACTACTGCTCCATTCTAACCTCCTCTCACCGTTATGCTGGGATACTGCATGATCTCTGCGGAATATTTCAGAGAGACACTCCTCCGTTGCCTTGTCTCCTGTCTGTTCACCCTTTCACTGCCACACTACAGAAGGGTTAACCACTTCACTGCGACACTACAGAAGGGTTAACCCTTTCACTGCCACCCGACAAAGGGTTAACCCTTTCAAAACCACACTACAGAAGGTTAACCTTTTGTAGTGTGGTAGTGAAAGGTAGTGAAAAGCGTAGCTGCCTGCTTACTGACGCTGCTGTTGGCAACGCGGAGGGTGTCTCTTTGAATGTTTGATGATTACAGTTTTCTGAGACTAAAGAAAAATGTTTAATTTTTTTGGAGTGTGACATGAAAGCAGATCTTGAAAACCTGTGTAGCCATAATTACTTCTCACTCCCATGAGGCTGCTTGAAGATGTGTCAGCCCACACTCCTACGCAGAGAGAGTTTACCAACGTTAACTTCTACTGTCAAACACAAGAGGAAGCAAACTAACCTCTGTTAATATGAGTCTCATATTATTGTTCCTCAACGTATTGAGTAAATGATCTTATATTAATTGTTTCTGCTATTCTTTTTAGCCTAATTTACATCTAAGGACAGAGAGTGAGTTGAATTATTTTTCACTTTAAGGTGTCTGTGCAGTAGCCATGGTTATTCAGTGTTTACATGGAAATGACAACGAACGCACACCATAAAAGTGCAGAAAGCTAGTCTGTCTACTATATCACTGCATAACATTTTCAGACAAGTTTAATATTTGGTTATGGGGACCACCCCCGAGTTGAGGGAGGAGTTGATGGTTGCAGTTAGGAATGGGAGCATGTCTGGTGCTATGGTCTGGAGGAGTGGGGAGGGTAACTGGTCCAGCTGGCATGTAGTGGGACGGTTCGACGTTACCAGTGTCAGGGTCTCGGCGTCTGTAATGGGAGAGAAAGATGAGAGATTGAAGGATGAGGTTCTTTAGGTAGAGACTGTGCGAAATGTCATCATGGAGACAGAAATTATGAGATCCCAAGCTATAGCAAGGGAGACCTGAATCACAATATACATTACAGTACTGTGTTTCAGGCTGTCACATGATCAGAATGGGCCTGATGAGTGATCTCATTTAAACATGTTCTAATGAAGTATAGGAGCGGCGTCTGCAATGATATTCACTGCTGCTTTTCTCATTAGAGGTGAGAGAACTGGATCTAAAATAGGAAGTGAAAATGGAGCCAAATAAATAGGTGTGTGTGTGTGTGTGTGTGTGTGTGTGTGTGTGTGTGTGTGTGTGTGTGTGTGTGTGTGTGTGTGTGTGTGTGTGTGTGTGTGTGTGTGTGTGTGTGTGTGTGTGTGTGTGTGTGTGTGTGTGTGTGTGTGTGTGTGTGTGTGTGTGTGTGTGTGTGTGTGTGTGTGTGTGTGTGTGAGAGTGTGTGTGTGAGTGAGAGAGATTGTGTCTAGTGTGCACCCTTGGAACAGGTACTATGGCTATTAGCTATACTCCAGGATAATAATGGCAGCATAATTTACATGTAGCCTACTTAGACGTGGTATAGTTGCATGATATGGATATATTTAATTATTATTGTCATCTTTTCAAGGTGAATCTACTGTGTGTTATGTAGGGTATACTGTAGAAATGGGCTCAAATACATTATTTGGTACAGTTTGTTTGACTATAACCTCCCAACTGTACGTATCAATATCAGATCTCCTGACTTGAATGCTTTATTTTGCTCTGCTGCATGCAACGACTACAAAGCTATGATTTCTAACGGTCCATGATCCATAATCACTCACACAGTCTTCTAGTATGGACAAGAGCTTAGAAGCCATCTTTTCTTTTTCCATTGTATCTCTTCTCAGTGAGACTTTTCCTACTTCTAAGTGTCTCCCCGACGTGTCCATACTACCCATTATCCTGTCTTTTAAGTCCACTCAAACAGCATGACTGATTTTGCACATCGATATCCTTTGAATATCTAAATCAACATCGTACAAGGCGGTATTATCGCTACAGCTGGACGATGTCATTTCAAGCTAGCATATAGGCACTGCTAATTTCAGAGCATGTTGCCTTGAGCATTCCTCTGTACAAGTCGCTTCTAGACTGTTTTGTTAACTTGTACCCAATAGATACATAGAGATTCCTCACCAAACAAACAATACATCTATATTTTCCATTGATGGACAGTGTCACTGTCCTCATAGTCCATGAGTCAAAAGAAACATTTATAACCCTGATGAGTTTCCTGCTAAGCATGTGACAGAACCACAGCAGAGAGGTGTCAGCCCTCCTCCTCTCTCTCTCTCTAGGAGGGACGGTAGAGGCAAGGGAAGACGTGTCACCACAGCAGAGTCAGAAGGAGGCATACAATACGTTCTCTGTGAAATAAAGGGGTTCTCCTGCCATTTTAAAGGTGATATAGATAACATTCAGCCACTAGAGGTCGTACTAGAGCACCAGCATGTCATTTATCCAATCAGGTGCATTCCAAATTTATTTTTAATTGTAAATTCATTGATTAATAATTTGCTGGGGGGAAAAGCTAAACTTTTATTCTGCACATTTCTAAAAGCTCCGGATTCATTATAAAAAATATAATAAAATAAAAAGATTACAAAATGTTTTATCTATAGCACCTTTAAGATTGATTAGTCATATGTTGGGAGTCATTTCAGTTTCCTCCAAAAAACCCTTGCTTCGGAGTTTGAGTTTTTGGGATAACAGTAATTATTAGTAGAAGTCAAAGGAGACCCAAACCATATTATCTCCAAAGGAAAATCACAGGTAGCACTTTACAAACAGCTTCCTAACCGTTTCGTAAAATTGTTGGAAGGATTTAAATATACATTTTCAGACACGTGGTTACGGTCACCCGACAAAGGCAAATCACTTTTGAGCTCCATCCCTTCAAGTCTTTTATGGGAGAAATTTCACAACGCGTGCGTCGTGATGCCCATTCTGACTTGCTGTGGCATGTATCTCGTCTTCTCCTGCATCTTCTGCCCGTAGCTTTCTCCCCCTCCTCGGCCCGGGAAGACTCCTGATCACAGTCTCTCTTCTACCCTCCCCGCAGGTCAAACTGTGGTACGACAAGGTGGGCCATCAGCTAATCGTCACCATCTTGGGCGCCAAGGACCTGCCTGCCCGGGAGGACGGCCGACCCAGGAACCCCTACGTCAAGATCTACTTCCTCCCTGATAGAAGGTAAGAGTAGAGTAGAGATGGTTTCTACCTTTGCCACCATGTGCTCACGTCCGTGTCCTCATTTCATTCACTCCAGAGCTGTCGGTTATCTCAATCTCGCATGTTCAGGAAATTAACCACCAGTGAGGCTGCTAGGAGACAGGAGTTGATGTCATTGCTGGAGTGTTGGATTTGTATTGTGTGGTGGTGCTGTTGTGGTGTTAAAAGATCACCTGGCTGTCATGCATCCGTTTTCATCTGTTGCCATCACTAGGGAGGATCTAGGCTCTGGTGTATGGAGGTGTGTTCATCTGTTGTCATCACTGGGGAGGATCTAGGCTCTGGTGTATGGAGGTGTGTTCATCTGTTGCCATCACTAGGGAGGATCTAGGCTCTGGTGTATGGAAGTGTGTTCATCTGTTGCCATCACTAGGGAGGATCTAGGCTCTGGTGCATGGAGGTGTGTTCATCTGTTGCCATCACTAGGGAGGATCTAGGCTCTGGTGTATGGAGGTGTGTTCATCTGTTGCCATCACTAGGGAGGATCTAGGCTCTGGTGTATGGAGGTGTGTTCATCTGTTGTCATCACTGGGGAGGATCTAGGCTCTGATGTATGGAGGTGTGTTCATCTGTTGTCATCACTAGGGAGGATCTAGGCTCTGGTGTATGGAGGTGTGTTCATCTGTTGTCATCACTGGGGAGGATCTAGGCTCTGATGTATGGAGGTGTGTTCATCTGTTGCCATCACTAGGGAGGATCTAGGCTCTGATGTATGGAGGTGTGTTCATCTGTTGTCATCACTAGGGAGGATCTAGGCTCTGGTGTATGGAGGTGTGTTCATCTGTTGTCATCACTGGGGAGGATCTAGGCTCTGATGTATGGAGGTGTGTTCATCTGTTGTCATCACTAGGGAGGATCTAGGCTCTGGTGTATGGAGGTGTGTTCATCTGTTGTCATCACTGGGGAGGATCTAGGCTCTGATGTATGGAGGTGTGTTCATCTGTTGCCATCACTAGGGAGGATCTAGGCTCTGGTGTATGGAAGTGTGTTCATCTGTTGCCATCACTAGGGAGGATCTAGGCTCTGGTGCATGGAGGTGTGTTCATCTGTTGCCATCACTAGGGAGGATCTAGGCTCTGGTGTATGGAGGTGTGTTCATCTGTTGCCATCACTAGGGAGGATCTAGGCTCTGGTGTATGGAGGTGTGTTCCTACACTCTCAAAAGGGGTGTGTTGAAATTGCACTAGATAGTGTTTAACTTAGTCTATCAGTGCATTTAACTAAACTGTGTGATGATAGCTGTTCTGCCAGGTGTTTTTAAAGCTACTAATAGGATAATTTTCAACAGAGTGTATCATTGTCAGATTGGTTGCAATACCTTGGTATAAAAACAAATGACACCAACGATTGGACAGAGGACACGTTTCCCATAAACCCTGTTGCTTCCTGCTTTGCCATTTGTTCCCTTAGTGTGGGATTTGTTCCGAGGAGTAGAGGAGAGGGCGAACAGCCCTTGTTCTGAGGAGTAGAGGAGAGGGTGAACAGCCCTTGTTCTGAGGAGTAGAGGAGAGGGTGAACAGCCCTTGTTCTGAGGAGTAGAGGAGAGGGTGAACAGCCCTTGTTCTGAGGAGTAGAGGAGAGGAGAGGGTGAACAGCCCTTGTTCTGAGGAGTAGAGGAGAGGGTGAACAGCCCTTGTTCTGAGGAGTAGAGGAGAGGAGAGGGTGAAAAGCCCTTGTTCTGAGGAGTAGAGGAGAGGGTGAACAGCCCTTGTTCTGAGGAGTAGAGGAGAGGGCGAACAGCCCTTGTTCTGAGGAGTAGAGGAGAGGAGAGGGTGAACAGCCCTTGTTCTGAGGAGGAGAGGAGAGGGTGAACAGCCCTTGTTCCGAGGGGTAGAGGAGAGGAGAGGGTGAACAGCCCTTGTTCTGAGGAGTAGAGGAGAGGGCGAACAGCCCTTGTTCTGAGGAGTAGAGGAGAGGAGAGGGTGAACAGCCCTTGTTCTGAGGAGTAGAGGAGAGGAGAGGGTGAACAGCCCTTGTTCTGAGGAGTAGAGGAGAGGGCGAACAGCCCTTGTTCTGAGGAGTAGAGGAGAGGGTGAACAGCCCTTGTTCTGAGGAGTAGAGGAGAGGGTGAACAGCCCTTGTTCTGAGGAGGAGAGGAGAGGGCGAACAGCCCTTGTTCTGAGGAGTAGAGGAGAGGGTGAACAGCCCTTGTTCTGAGGAGGAGAGGAGAGGGTGAACAGCCCTTGTTCTGAGGAGTAGAGGAGAGGGTGAACAGCCCTTGTTCTGAGGAGGAGAGGAGAGGGTGAACAGCCCTTGTTCTGAGGGGGAGAGGAGAGGAGAGGGTGAACAGCCCTTGTTCTGAGGAGGAGAGGAGAGGGTGAACAGCCCTTGTTCTGAGGAGTAGAGGAGAGGGCGAACAGCCCTTGTTCCGAGGAGTAGAGGAGAGGGTGAACAGCCCTTGTTCCGAGGAGTAGAGGAGAGGGCGAACAGCCCTCGTTCTGAGGAGTAGAGGAGAGGGCGAACAGCCCTTGTTCTGAGGAGTAGAGGAGAGGGCGAACAGCCCTTGTTCTGAGCGGTAGAGGAGAGGGTGAACAGCCCTTGTTCTGAGGAGGAGAGGAGAGGGTGAACAGCCCTTGTTCTGAGGAGGAGAGGAGAGGGCGAACAGCCCTTGCTAACCTGGTGAACGTGGAGTTATTTTTGTCGATGAAGCAACTTTTGTTTTGAAAGGCTTCCTTTGCGACGAAACTTCAGCAGAACTCTCTCGTCAGTTGTCGTTGGTTCTCATCGGAAGAAGAGGCGATGTTTCTGCAGTGATCCTGCCAAGGTGTGGACAGGGGATTTATAATGATATATTGTCGATTATATGTCGAAATCCATTAGTGCCTTTAAGATGCATACATAGTCTTGAAGGAGAAGAAGAAGATTGCTTCATTGTCAATGTACACAAGGCAATTGAAACGTGTTTTTTTCCTCATATCCTCATATCCCTCCTAGTTACACATACACACAGTCCCCCACACGTTATGCATTTCATCAGAGAGGTCAGAGCTCAGGGTCACCCGCAGTGGTGCGCCCCTGAGCGGTTTTGGGGTTCAGTGCCTTGCTCGAGGGCACTTAGGCATAGATGGTGGGCACTGTAGATGTAATACCAGCCACCCTCCAGTCACAACTGGAATACACCCTCCTGTCGGGGATCAGTTACTGGCCAGCCTCTTTACTCCCCAGGCCACCCTGCCTCCCAGTGAACAGGACGGGCCATTTGCAGTCCTTTACCTTTCGTAGTGGAGGCGTACCGTTTCTTTGACAATCGATCATTCGTCCGCGTACCCTACGATCAGGACCATGAAACAGCCTTCAAGGGAAACACATCCTTTATGAGAGTGTATTTGTGGTCTTTGTAGTTCAGTGTTGTGGTTGTACACCTCGTCTAAAGAGGCCTTCTCATCCAGAGATGAGGAAATGGTAGAGGAAGTGATGACTGGACATGTGATAGAGACCAGGGCGGTCATGTCACCCTCATCCCCCCCCCCCCCCCCCCCCCCCCGTTCCCCTCAAGCATGAAACAGTGCCGTGGTTCGTGCCGTGCTGTGTACTGTGCCGTGCCGTTGACATGTTGTGTCTCGTTGGTTGTTCTCTACCATGGTTGTAAATAAAAACAGTTTGAATTATTGTTCCTCCAGCGACAAAAGCAAGAGGAGAACAAAAACGGTAAAGAAATCCTTAGAGCCCAAATGGAACCAGACCTTTATGTACTCGCCGGTGCATCGGCGGGAGTTCCGCGAGCGCATGCTGGAGGTGACGTTGTGGGACCAGGCCCGGGTGAGGGAGGAGGAGAGCGAGTTCCTGGGGGAGGTGAGGACACCGGAGACCAGCCGGTCACACACACACACACACACACACACACACACACACACACACACACACTCCTCTCTACCTCTCCACTCTACCTCTCCATTCTACCTCTCCTCTCTACCTCTCCACTCTACCTCTCCTCTCTACCTCTCCTCTCTACCTCTCCACTCTACCTCTCCACTCTACCTCTCCTCTCTACCTCTCCTCTCTACCTCTCCACTCTACCTCTCCACTCTACCTCTCCTCTCTACCTCTCTACCTCTCCACTCTACCTCTCCACCCCACCTCTCCACTCTACCTCTTCACTCTACCTCTCCACTCTACCTCTCCTCTCTACCTCTCCTCTCTACCTCTCCACTCTACCTCTCCACTCTACCTCTCCACTCTACCTCTCCTCTCTACCTCTCCTCTCTACCTCTCCACTCTACCTCTCCTCTCTACCTCTCCTCTCTACCTCTCCACTCTACCTCTCCACTCTACCTCTCCTCTCTACCTCTCCTCTCTACCTCTCCTCTCTACCTCTCCACTCTACCTCTCCTCTCTACCTCTCCACTCTACCTCTCCTCTCTACCTCTCCTCTCTACCTCTCCTCTCTACCTCTCCACTCTACCTCTCCTCTCTACCTCTCCTCTCTACCTCTCCTCTCTACCTCTCCTCTCTACCTCTCCTCTCTACCTCTCCACTCTACCTCTCCTCTCTACCTCTCCACTCTACCTCTCCTCTCTACCTCTCCACTCTACCTCTCCACTCTACCTCTCCACTCTACCTCTCCTCTCTACCTCTCCTCTCTACCTCTCCACTCTACCTCTCCTATCTACCTCTCCTCTCTACCTCTCCTCTCTACCTCTCCACTCTACCTCTCCTCTCTACCTCTCCTCTCTACCTCTCCACTCTACCTCTCCACTCTACCTCTCCACTCTACCTCTCCTCTCTACCTCTCCTCTCTACCTCTCCACTCTACCTCTCCTCTCTACCTCTCCTCTCTACCTCTCCACTCTACCTCTCCACTCTACCTCTCCTCTCTACCTCTCCACTCTACCTCTCCACTCTACCTCTCCTCTCTACCTCTCCACTCTACCTCTCCTCTCTACCTCTCCTCTCTACCTCTCCTCTCTACCTCTCCACTCTACCTCTCCTCTCTACCTCTCCTCTCTACCTCTCCACACTACCTCTCCACTCTACCTCTCTACCTCTCCACTCTATCTCTCCACTCTACCTCTCCACTCTACCTCTCCACTCTACCTCTCCACTCTACCTCTCCTCTCTACCTCTCCACTCTACCTCTCCTCTCTACCTCTCCACTCTACCTCTCCTCTCTACCTCTCCTCTCTACCTCTCCTCTCTACCTCTCCACTCTACCTCTCCTCTCTACCTCTCCTCTCTACCTCTCCACTCTACCTCTCCACTCTACCTCTCCTCTCTACCTCTCCTCTCTACCTCTCCTCTCTACCTCTCCTCTCTACCTCTCCTCTCTACCTCTCCACTCTACCTCTCCTCTCTACCTCTCCTCTCTACCTCTCCTCTCTACCTCTCCATTCTACCTCTCCTCTCTACCTCTCCACTCTACCTCTCCACTCTACCTCTCCACTCTACCTCTCCTCTCTACCTCTCCACTCTACCTCTCCTCTCTACCTCTCCTCTCTACCTCTCCACTCTACCTCTCCACTCTACCTCTCCACTCTACCTCTCCACTCTACATCTCCACTCTACCTCTCCTCTCTACCTCTCTACCTCTCCACTCTATCTCTCCACTCTACCTCTCCACTCTACCTCTACCTCTCCACTCTATCTCTCCACTCTACCTCTCCACTCTATCTCTCCTCTCTACCTCTCCACTCTACCTCTCCTCTCTACCTCTCCTCTCTACCTCTCCACTCTACCTCTCCTCTCTACCTCTCTACCTCTCCACTCTATCTCTCCACTCTACCTCTCCACTCTACCTCTCCTCTCTACCTCTCTACCTCTCCACCTACCTCTCCTCTCTACTCTCCTCTCTACCTCTCCTCTCTACCTCTCCACTCTACCTCTCCTCTCTACCTCTACCTCTCCACTCTACCTCTCCACTCTACCTCTCCTCTCTACCTCTCCACTCTACCTCTCCACTCTACCTCTCCACTCTACCTCTCCTCTCATACCTCTCCTCTCTACCTCTCCACTCTACCTCTCCTCTCTACCTCTCCCTCTACCTCTCCACTCTACCTCTCCTCTCTACTCTCCTCTCTACCTCTCCACTCTACCTCTCCTCTCTACCTCTCCTCTCTACCTCTCCTCTCTACCTCTCCACTCTACCTCTCCTCTCTACCTCTCCACTCTACCTCTCCACTCTACCTCTCACTCTACCTCTCCTCTCTACCTCTCCACTCTACCTCTCTCCTCTCTACCTCTCCTCTCTACCTCTCCACTCTACCTCTCCTCTCTACCTCTCCACTCTACCTCTCCACTCTACCTCTCCTCTCTACCTCTCCACTCTACCTCTCCTCTCTACCTCTCCTCTCTACCTCTCCACTCTACCTCTCCTCTCTACCTCTCCACTCTACCTCTCCACTCTACCTCTCCACTCTACCTCTCCACTCTACCTCTCCACTCTACCTCTCCACTCTACCTCTCCTCTCTACCTCTCCACTCTACCTCTCCACTCTACCTCTCCACTCTACCTCTCCTCTCTACCTCTCCTCTCTACCTCTCCACTCTACCTCTCCTCTCTACCTCTCCTCTCTACCTCTCCACTCTACCTCTCCTCTCTACCTCTCCTCTCTACCTCTCCACTCTACCTCTCCACTCTACCTCTCCTCTCTACCTCTCCACTCTACCTCTCCTCTCTACCTCTCCACTCTACCTCTCTACCTCTCCACTCTACCTCTCCACTCTACCTCTCCACTACCTCTCTACCTCTCCACTCTACCTCTCCTCTCTACCTCTCCTCTCTACCTCTCCACTCTACCTCTCCTCTCTACCTCTCCTCTCTACCTCTCCTCTCTACCTCTCCTCTCTACCTCTCCTCTCTACCTCTCCTCTCTACCTCTCCACTCTACCTCTCCTCTCTACCTCTCCTCTCTACCTCTCCACTCTACCTCTCCTCTCTACCTCTCCTCTCTACCTCTCCTCTCTACCTCTCCTCTCTACCTTTCCTCTCTACCTCTCCACTCTACCTCTCCACTCTACCTCTCCACTCTACCTCTCCTCTCTACCTCTCCACTCTACCTCTCCACTCTACCTCTCCACTCTACCTCTCCACTCTACCTCTCCACTCTACCTCTCCTCTCTACCTCTCCTCTCTACCTCTCCTCTCTACCTCTCCACTCTACCTCTCCACTCTACCTCTCCTCTCTACCTCTCCTCTCT
>NW_028169782.1:42633-92341 GCF_963971535.1 Notolepis coatsorum | reverse complement strand
ACAGAGAGCAATGTATATTGACATGCAAACATAGTATACAGTACACACAGAAAGACACCTAGTGTTACACGCACACACACACACATGCACACACACACATACACACACACGCACACGCACACACACGCACACACACACACACACAAAAACACACTTGCATTTCAAAAAGACTTCATCTCAGTAATAGAAGCAGGGATATTGCAGGCGGTGTTTGAAGTGCATGGGGGAATGTGAGATGAGAGTGTGAGGTAAATGCTACCAGACAGCAGAGCGGAGAGGCAGTGTAATATTAGATTGGACTGAATAGACGTCTGCTGAATGGGGTGTTAGACAAATTTTAGACAGATTCTAAATCAATACAGTAGAGAAACTGGTTGGTACAGGGAACGTCTCGGGGGGGGGGGGGGGGGGGGGGGGGGGGTGCTGGTGTGGAAGCGGTTTCGGGAGAATGAAACGTATGGGAATGGTGCGGGGGGAGGGGGGGGGGGGTCCAAATCGAAGTGGATTTAGAATATGACAAATGTGTGTGCATGAATGCTAGTGTGTGCAGTCTAATCTTGTTTGTATTACTAATTATACATTCTGTATTTGTATTCTGTTGTATTATTTTCTTGTGAGGACCGCAGGAAGGCTAGCGGTCATTCATTTGACAGCTAATGGTGAACCTGATAAAACATAAACATAAAACATAATCTGCAGTTTAGCGGATGACTTGTGTGTCCAAAATGAAACGTCATGTGGAAAGAGAAAGTGACGCGTGGGTTTTACAGAACGACTGCACGGCGTGAAGCTCTGAATCACCTTTACATGTTTAAATGCTGATATTTGGAGATTCAAAATGTATGTTTCTCAAAATGGATATACAGTAGTATCCATATCTCCTTCTGCATTCCTCCCTCCTCCCTCCTGCGCCTATCTCTCTCTCTCTCTTACTCTCCATCCTCTCCTCCCTCTCTCCCTTCACTTCTCCCTCTCCATCGTTCCCTGTTCTTCCTCTCTCCGTCTCTCTTCCGTCTTCCGTATCCCTCTCTCCATCCTTCCCTCCCTGTCTCTCTCACTCTATCCCCTCCTTCTCATCCCTCTCTTCCGTTCACTCATGCCGTTCTTTTTCTCTCTCTCTAACGCTCCCACCTCCCTCTATATTGCTCTCTCTCTCTCTCTCTATCTCTCTCTCTCTCTCTCTCTCTCTCTCTCTCTCTCTCTCTCTCTCTCTCTCTCTCTCTCTCTCTCCATCCATCCCTCTGGGCTGCTCATGACTACCAGATGAATTAGTCATCCTCTCCTGCCCTGCACCTTGGCAGATGCACATATCTGCCAAATCTGACGCTAATGCCATTAATATTCATTAAAAATTAAGCTTAATTGCGTGTCTTTAGGAGGAGGGGTAGGAGGGATGGGGGGGGCATCACATGAACCACACAACCCCAGATCCATTCCCCAGAGGACAGGCTCTGAGTCCCAGTCGTCAGAGACAGCACCCCCCCCCAATCCAACACGCACACAGACAAACAAACACACATAATACAGTAGGGCTGGGAGGTATACAGAATATGAAGCTATACGGTTATGGATCCATGCAAAGGTATGGATTTACAATATAATACAAATCACAAAACCAAAACACATACTGTATGTTTTTAAGTTCATCCAAAAATATAATCATTGCAGCAGTATAGAAAAAGTTAAAGAGAATAAGACCCAAAAATAACGATAGCATTGTAATTTATACTGGAAAACTAAACACTAATACCGTTATATTGTCAAAACTAAGGAAAATACTGTGGTATCATACATTAACCATATTGCCCAGTCCTTATAAACAGGCACACACACAAAAACATAAATACACATCAGTCTTTCTCAATGACACACTGGGAGGAGCGAGGGAGAGGCGGCGAAGAGAGAGAGAGCAAGGAATCTAACAGGAAGGCCATCACTGCATGGTGTTTTTGCATAGCGTACATTGGTGCCAAAGCTAGCATAGTGGTGACTAGCCAGACCACTCCTCCTCCAGCTATGCCTTCTCACTTTTACAGAATGCTCATCTGGGTGATGGAGCCCATTGGTTAGTTACTTATGTTTCTTTCTGCGTGTCTTTCTAGGTACATTTCAGTTAACCTCTTAAGCCCAAAGCCCTATTTTCTGAAAATCCGCCTAAAATACATACATAAGTAAATGGAATATTGTTCCACTTCTACAAGGTCCATTTGCATGTTCTTGGTATCTAGGGACATCTATGGACCTCATTGAATGTATTCCCAGTGTCAGAAATAGTGTGTCTATTACTAGGCTTGCTTAAATTGTGATGAAACAAAGGAGAATATGAATTATGATTTTTCTTTGGATATTTGACAGTGAATAACACCATGCTAAAAATGACCTGACATGAAAAACTGTCACTGAGCTCGTTCAGTACCTTCGTGAGATCACATGTACAACAAATCTAAGGAAATTAATAAAGGGAATTAAGATGATTAAACAGAAGGTTTTGTAGATACAGTACTGAATTCTCCCATCCGGACCAATGCAATTTGAAATATTATTATAGAATATAGAATAGCAGGCCTATAAATGACTTTATTATACCCAAATTTGCACATTTATGGATTGGGCCAAATTTTCTCTTTCAAATAGAATTCAGTATCACCAGGCGTGCATGAAGAATAGATAAGAAAATCTACTGTATGTACAGTAGGTATTTTATTCTTGCAAGAGCTTGGCCATTTTGAAACTGATTTAAAATCGGATGGTTGCTAAATGCTCAAAATAGGGGAGACAAACTAACTGCGCTCCAATATATCCAGAGTAATAAGAGAAATAAAAAATTATAATCAGGAAGTAATTTGCTTGCAGAAAGCTAGAAGCCTTTGGGAAGTGTAGTTTAAAAAAATCCCAACGCACATTGAAAGTTCTGGATGTCCTCTTCTCAAAATGACTACATTTTCCATCATTCAGCGTGGGCCACTTATTCAAAATGGCGGATATCCGCAACCACAACAAACACATTTCAAAAACAAAAATCTCACTAATAACATTATTAACATATTGGTAAACAAACGTATTGATGAAAATATACAGTATAACTGCTGTTGTGACATGGTTATGATGTTTATTCTTGAATACGTTTGAAAAGAAAAATGATAATTATGTCAGACAGTCTGGAGAGCTTGATTTATGACGTGATGTCATTTGCGGTCCGGCACCGGACTGCACGGGCGTAAGAGGTTAATATTATGAGGCTATATGCAATGTGACATTGGTACAGTCAAATCTGTAATGCTGCTTGGTATTACACTTTGTTTAAATTGTCTGATATATATATATTGTGACGAGCCTGGTGGGGTTCAGACTCGCTATGGTTCAAATACAAACAAATTCGAATGTCCACACAAGAGCAATGTCAATCAATACAAGTATTATTTTTTTTTGTGATCAAATCGTTTAAATTTTCAAACATGAAACAACACAATTCACAACATAATAACAATAATAATACATAAAAAGACACCAAAAACATCGACTCAACACAACAATGACTAGACAATAATTAAAACAGATTGTACATTTAACACCCTAAGCCCCCTCCCTCCAATACAAGTATTTATTGAATTCAGGGCAGAATCCAGTGGGAAAAAGCTAAAGAATGATTGTGATTCAGTCCAAGGGTCAAAAACACAAAACAGGCTCGCTGACAGAAAAAGGGATTGTTCACTATTCAGGGTAGTCGTCCGGTCCAGGGTCAGAACACAAGGGGGTTTCTCAGCCAGTCCAGGGTCCAGTACACAAAGAACACCTACAGTACTCGCCTTCACCTCTCCTCTCACTACCTCTCACCTTCACAACTCCGAATAATACAATCTCTCTCTCTCACTAAACAACAACTCAAACCTCACCTCCGCTCAACTTACTCCTAACTAACCTAGTGGCTTTGTAGTGTGTGGGTCTGGGCGTGTGCACGTAAGATGTGGGTGGACTAATGATGTGTAGGTGTGTTCTATCAGTAGTAATCAGCTACCTAATTGACTCTACTCCTTCCGTGGCAAAAGTATCTCCCATCCTTCACATATCCATGAGATGGGGGGTGAGATCTGCCACAATATATATATAGAGAGAGACCTATTATATTGTGAATTTCTCCAGACCTGGTCCTGAGGTGTGGCCAGTAATAGCAAACCCTATCCCCACTCCTCCCACATGTCAGACCAAAACAAAAGAAAATGTAAACAAACTGCAATACCAAGCGGGGCTCTTTTGCCTGAAGGTTTTATTTTATTTATTATCTTTTTCCCCCCTCCTTTTTACGATTTTTCTCCCATCCCACTGTTAGTCGTTATGCCAATTCCCAACCCCCTTCCTGGTTGTTGCGCACTCCCCCCTACTGTTGGTCCGGGAGGCCGGAGACGGTCACATGCTTTCCTCCGATGCATGTGCAGCCAGCCGGCAGCCAGCCTGGCAGCGCAGATTCTCACCGGGAGAGTGTAACGTGTGGAAGGTCACACTACCTCCCTCCAGATCCTTCCCTCGCTGTGCAGGCGCCCCGACCGAACTGTAGGGGTCGCTGTCCACAATGCCCAGGACCCACCCATCAGCTTTCCCACCCCTAACACTGCCAATTGTGTTAGTATGAACGACCAGCCAAGCTGATAGCAACGCAGAGAGCTGGACTGTAGCTGTTTGATGGCATTACAGATTCTACCTTACCTAGATTAACTGGAGCTCCAGCCGTTAGTAGACTAGTAGTGGACTTTATGAGCTAGTAGGCTAATATACTGTAACGAACCCACTTCTTCCAAGTGTTCCGTTATGTAACGTTTGACCATTATTGACGACTCTTGAGGCAGATGCTATTTCTCAGTCTTTGTTTATTCAACAGTTCTCAGTTACAGGCTGCAGTGCATGAGTGACTCATCCCTATAGCTTCCCATGCCTCAAGAGAGCGCACCCTGGGTGCCACACCCTCTTATACTGTACCTTCCCCAGGTCAGCCACTGCCCCCTCGCCTCTGTTAACCCGCGGCTCGCGCGACTAATAGCGTCGCCGCCAGCCCCGGGATGGCGGAGTGCAGAGTGACAGCTCGGCTGACCAACCGACCCAAATCCCAGGGTCGCTACAATACTAGTGTTAACACGAGTCCATACAGTTGATGTTGTACTGTAGGTTAGCTGTAGCCAGACTCCAGACACAAACATTAGGCTTGGTGTCAACAGGACAGTGTTCGTTTGTTTGATTTGTTATGGGAATGCACAATTTTCTGATGACCAAGTTAATATTAGTATTACTGAGAGCCGTAAAAGGAAATACAACGACATTGTTGTATAAGGTTTGTTTATAGCCTACCCATGTGCAATTAACATTAGGGCTGTCAGTTTATCACGTTAATTAGATTAATTAATTACACAGAAAATGAGCGCGTTATGAAAATTAACTCAAAATTCCATTGAAAAATATATATATATATTTCTTTTTTTTATATATTTTTTTTAATCTCATTCATTCCATAAGAACGTAGAATACACATTTACAGACTTTTTTAATATGGTCCATTTGCATGTTCTTGGTATCTGATTCTAGGGACATCTATGGATCTCAGGGAATGTATTCTCATGTGTCAGAAATACTGTGTCTGTTACTACCAAATGAGAATATCAATAAAAAAAATGTTTTGACTGTGAATAACACCATGCTAAAATTGACCAGACCTGAAAAATCTAAGCAAATGAATAAATGGAAGATGATTAAACAGAAGGTTTTGTAGATACAGTACTGAATTCTGTCATCCGGACACATGCCATTTGAAATATGATTATAGAATATCAGGCCTAAAATGGTTATGCGATTAAAATGTGATTAATTTGATTAATTAATTACAAATCCTGTAATTAATTAGATACATTTTTTAATCGCCTGACAGCACTAATTAACATGTAAAGAATCAGAAAAGGTTTGATTTGAATGTGGGACATTCCCAAAAGGGACACTCACCATTGGAAACTAAAATGAATACTCGCATTTGTATTTCTTATTTGTTGTGTTGTCAAAATGTCAATCTTGTAATATGTGAAATCATACACCTGAAAGCGTTAACAGTCACACTGTTTGACCAACAACATATAAACTTTAACACATGTAAATCATCAGTCAGTATTCTGTGATTTGCGTTTCATTTGGAAGAGGCATCCAAAGGTCAAAGGTCACAGAGGGCAAATACATTGGTTTGTAGATTTTTCATGCAGCTCACATTGACTTCTATTGATTGGTTACAAAGTAGCACATTATAACACTGCTATCATGACATAGTGTTTGTTCTTTATAGACTCCTTGGGGGAGAGTGTGTGTGTGAGAGAGAGAGAGAGAGAGAGAGAGAGAGAGAGAGATGAGGAAAGAGAGAGAGTGATGAGGAAAGAGAGAAAAGAGAGGGAGAGAGGCAGGTGTAGAGGGAGGCAAAGGGGAAAATAGTGATGAAAGAAAGAGACAGGGAATAGAGAGAGAGATGGAAATAAATGGAAGCAGGAGAAAGAATAACAGAGAGAGAGAGAGAGAGAGAGAGAGAGAGAGAGAGAGAGAGAGAGAGAGAGAGAGAGAGAGAGAGAGAGAGAGAGAGGTGTAGAGATAAAGATAGAGGGGGGGTAAGGATGAAGGAGCAAGCAAATGTGTGTCAATGCCTGTGTGTGTGCGTGTTTGTTTGTTTCTTTGTGTGTGTGTGTGTGTGTGTGTGTGTGTGTGGGGGGGGGGGGGCGACTTGTGAAGGCTGTGTGAAGTCAGGAGGCTACAAACGCGCTGTGCTGTCATTTGATTTGCACTGTGTGTAGAGCAGGCAGAATGAAAGCATCTACGGCGAATGCTGCTGCTACTACACAGGGTACACCTGACGCTGTGTGTGTGTGTGTGTGTGTGTGTGTGTGTGTGTGTGTGTGTGTGTGTGTGTGTGTGTGTGTGTGTGTGTGTGTGTGTGTGTGTGTGTGTGTGTGTGTGTGTGTGTGTGTGTGAGAGTGGTCCAGTCTTGTAGGCTCTTAGTGTTAAGGTCAGGGGGATAGCAGGGATCCAATCCAATCTGAAGTTCACAATAATAGAACAGCCTGCTACAAATGGTCCTATTACTGTAAGTTTGACACACACACACACACGCACACACACACACACACACACACACACACACACACACACACACACACACACACACACACACACACACACACACACACACACACACACACACACACACACACACACACACACACACACACACACACACACACACACACACACACACACACACACACACACACACACACACACACACACACACACACACACGACAGCACAGCGCGTTTGTAGCCTCCTGACTTCACACAGCCTTCACAAGTCGTTTCTCATTGAAGCAACAGTGAAGGTAAAGGGATGGTGAAGGGAATCTGACACTAAATAGAAACCACCAGTATGTCTACCAGGTGCAAACACAGCTTGGAGTGTGCAAACTGGAATCTGCCTATTTTGTTGTTTGGACAGAGAAAGATCTGCATGTTGAGCACATTTTATTTGATGAAGAATTCTGGGGCATGATATGTCAGAAAAGCAAGCACATTTTTGCCACAGTCATGCACAGTTATGCCAGAGCTAGTTGGCAAGTTCTACACTAGGCGTTCGTCTACCATGGCTGATGTGTCCCTACAGCCTGGTGCATCTGTCCCTGCTCATTCAGATGGATCTGATACTGCCGCAAGTGCCAGCGGGCAAGAAACAACCTGGTGTTACTGTGGCCAGGTTGAGTTTGGTCACATGATTTTGTGTGACAATACAAAATGTCATATTCAGTGGTTTCACTATTGTTACAAAGGATCAGATTAAACCGAATATATATATTTATTGATTGATATATATTGCATAGTATTTGTATATCGTTTGATATCCCTTGTATATTCCTTGTACATATACACGGAATATCCCTTTAGCCTAGACCAGACCATAATATTTCATTCTCCTATTGGACAGCGGTCCACAGGCGCCAGAGCCATGCCTCCGGAGTCAGGTTCAAGGCCACCGCCAAGACATGTCTGTACATGCCCGGCCTTGCCCAGGGATACGAGACAGAAATGAGGTTGGCACTAGATTGTTCGCCGTGCATATAAATATGGCGCAGGTGAATACAGAAGTAGAGTTACCCAATAAGTTGAAGCCTCACCCACGATACTCCGTGCGGTGAAGTATGGCCTGTTTGGCCCCAAATAGAGCATTGAGACCGCGTGCAAATTAATAACTGAATTGTCAGAGTTTGGCGCTATACCGTCGAGTGCGACATATTTCTATTAAGTCAGTAATAGTCTATTTGTGTATAGTGTATCGTGCGGCTAAAGTTCTACAGTGACCAGCATCACCAACGCTTCCTCGTATCAGCTAGAGTGCTTATCCAGGCTGGGCTGCTTTCATGGCGCTTTCACCCGAGGAGACCTAGACGAGAACCGTGTGGACATGTACACTGGATTAATCTACCCGACGACTACATAGCCCTTTGCGGCTGGATTATATTTGTTTTGGTCCTGTGATTTATGGAGCGGAGAATCGCCGACGCCTACCCGTGTGGGATTTACCCTGTGAGGAGCCAAGTCGAGTCTGCGCCTCAGAGAGCCTGAGGCCGGCTAGCTTTCTTCACTGTGGAGCTACAGTCTACGGAGAACAGCTGTATTCGTCTGTGGATCAAGAGACTATTGCACCGTCTCCTGTACTTGGAGTCTCCTTAGTCATCGTTGACCAGACTCTCTACTACCGACAGATCCTCTACCCCTGCTGGCTTACAACCGGGGGGACCCTTCCAGTATCTCCCGCTATATATTACTAGTGTACCATAGATATAATTCCCTAAGATTCAGGTTGTATAATTACCTCCTGCGTAACCAGAGAATGGACATTCATTATTGATTTGCCTACGCACATTCCTTTGCCTTATAAGCGCATCCAAAGTATAATAGAGAAGTATATTATGTACCTTTTGCTGCAATAAATACTTGATTACACTTTGTGTGGAACCGATTCATTGTGGGAAGTGTTCATCATATTTATATATCATGTACTGTATGGCCAGTAATTAAAGTACATAAAGCGGTAGTGGTTTAATGATACCATACTTATCAATACAGTCAGGGAATTGTACCCCTCAGTTACAATTGGTCCTTCGAGCCGGAGGGTAACTAGTGTAATATTAATATAGTGGTATTAATATTGACATGGCCTATGATGAACACTCCACAAAACGGTTCTCCTAAAGTAGATCGCCCGCAGCGTAGACGGCAGACACCTCAGTACTTAGAGGATTACGTTGCCAATATACTACCTAGCTTTCTACAGACGGTAAACGCGGAAAAAGTAGATAGTAAAATTATGTCCGACCCTATCGACCAGGCTACCCCGCCAATAGAGGCCCTAGTGGGTTCTAACGTAACTGACCAAGCTCACGGTAGGGACCAGGAGGGACCCGACATGACTTTACCCCCCGCCAAGACCGAAGAAGTAGTCCCCGGAGAGCTCCAGGATAAAGACAGCTCTCCAGGGATGGAACTCTACCCGCTACAAGAAGAGGAGAGCACCCCGGAGATGGATCTCCAGGACTCGCCACAGGAGAACAGATCTCCAACGAGTACTGCCAGGAGCGGATCACCTCAACCAGCGTCTTCCCCCAGCGAGGCGGACAAGATGCTGGCACAGGCATTCCTCGCCAGCCTAGCAGCCTCAACAGAGCGCGATCGACTCCAAGCACAGACGCTTAGTGAGCGCGAACATTCTTCCATGGAAAGAGAACGCCTTCAGGCGCAGCAACGGAGCGACGAAGATCGTATACGTCTAGAGATTAGACGCCTTCAGACGGAAGAGAATATGGTAAGGGACCGGGCCGAAGCCCAGCGCGCCGCCGCCGAAGCCCAGCGCGCCGCTGCCGGTGCCCAAAGAGAAGCAGAGCGCGACCTCGCTCTCACCAAGCGCGAAGCCGAGCGCGACCGATTACAAGCGCAGATAATGGAGCAGCTGATCACCAGGGCAACACCCCCTCCCTCCGCACGGGGTTCCAGGGCCTCGTCAAGACAAGGGTCAAGGGCACCCTCCCCTACCCGATCAAGCGACCCTGAGCCCGACCACCAGAGAGAGCCTATACCCCCCTCCGAACCCCTTCCCCGACCGGTCCAAGTGAGACCCAGCTACAAGGAAGAAACGGTCTACACCGCGGAGAGGCTAAATAGACGACTACAGGATCTAGAGCAGTGTTTCTCAACTGGTGGGTTGCGACCCAAAAGTGGGTCGCGGGGCCATTTTGAGTGGGATGTGTGTGTAAAAAAAAAAAAAAAAAAAAATCTTTTTTTTTTTTAACTTTTTTTCACTACCTATCTTTGTGAAAGTGGCTTCTCAGCTCTGGTCCAGCTGAAGACAAAGCGGAGGAACAGATTGGACATTGAGCATGACCTCAGAGTTGCTTTGTCTACCATCACCCCAGACTTTGAGACTCTTGTCAGGAGCAAACATCATCCCCAGTTATTCCATTAGTTCCCTGCATGTTAAGCTAAGAAGTCTGCTAAGAAGGATATATTATTTATTATTATTATTTTATTTCATTGTGTTTTTAGCCCTTAGTTGCACTTTTGTTGCAACCCAAGTTATCCCATTAGTTCCCCCAAACGTAGGTCTGTTATGTTAAGCTAAGAAATCTGCTAAGAAGCATTATTTATTATTATTTTATTTCATTGGGTTTTTAGCCCTAGTTGCACTTTTATTGCAATCCCAGTTATCCCATTAGTTCCCCCAAACTTAGGTCTGTTATGTTAAGCTAAGAAGTCTGCTAAGAAGCATAATTATTTATTATTATTATTTAATTTCATTGGGTTTTTAGCCCTAGTTGCACTTTTGTTGCAACCCCAGTTATCCCATTAGTTCCCCCAAACTTAGGTCTGTTATGTTAAGCTAAGAAATCTGCTAAGAAGCATATATTATGTATTATTCTTTTATTTCATTGGGTTTTTAGCAATAGTTGCAATTTTGTTGCACTTTTTTGTGTTTATTTCATGTTTTGAAAGATTGCGTATTACTGCAATTTTTTATTTTTTTACATAAATCATAGTGGTTCAAAATTTTGGGTTGCGACTTAATGACTAAGGAAAATGTTGGGTCCCGAGGCTAGACCAGTTGAGAACCACTGATCTAGAGGACCTGCCAGAGGAAGAAGAAGAGGGAGAGGAGGAGAGTCAAGCCCGACAGCAGCACAGTACTCCACAGGACCAGGAGGTCCAGTACAGCCCAGGCTCTACCCCCGCGGCTCTGCGCTACAGACCCCCGACTCAATTCACGGGTGAGCTTGACGCACGACCAGCCCCGAGGAACAGCACCTGGATACGCGGGCCATGGTACCCAGCAGGTACCAGCCCACCAAGAGGCGTAAGAGGAGACTCGCCTAGGAGGCCTCTCTTCCAACGCTCACCGATGTGCCAGCCATCCATGGCATCATACATTGGCACACCGACGTTTCCGGACTTCACCCACGAGAACAGAGCACAGTACACGGAGCTACGAATGTGCTTAGAGACAATGATGTCCGATGTAGCTGATGAACCGTACAAGTATGCTATCCTACTGAAGCACCTCAAGGTGCCCCGAGCGCACAATATAGCGCTGGCCTATGCCACCTCTACTACCCCATACACAGCGGCTCTAGCAGCACTCGACCAAAGATATGGACGCATATGGGACTACGTAATACAAGAGATAAGGCATATTGACCGCCTACCCCCAGCCACAGACCATCGCTCACTAGATGACCTGTCTATCAAGGTACAATCCCTGGTAGGGATGCTGGGGGCGCAAAGAGAAAAGGGTATGCACGAACTGTACGCGAACTCTAATGTCGAGAGGATTTTAGAGAAGCTTCCGCCCGCCCGACAAGAGCGCTTCAGGCGGCAAAGAGACCACCGTGATCCTAACGGTCCCGAGCCATCCCTCCTAGACCTAGCCGACTTCCTGGCGAGAGAAGTCAACAGCCTACGGTTGGATACGTTCATGCGGAGCACACCAAGCTCCAGAGAGGGACCTAGGAGAGCAAATGATGGCCGCAGATTGGTGACCGTCATGCACCAATCAGAATCAGTACCGAGCAGCAAGAACCACAGTACCCCCTCGATGAAAGAGAAGTGGAAGATGGTGTGCCCGTACTGCGAAAAGGAACACTGGTTGTCACAATGTGACACATTCAAGAAGATGACCGCCGACGAGGTGAGTCAATGGATAAAGTCCAACCGACGCTGTTACCGATGTGCGCGCAGTCACATGGCAGCCGATTGCCGCTTAAAGAAGAGGTGTAATCGGTGTGACGGAGCCCACCTAGATGTCCTACACGACAGTAACAGAAGAAAGCCTGCACCCTCAAGCAGCACAAAGGCAAGTGTTATGTACATTGACCCCGCCAGCAGCGGGGGCGCCCGGGTGCTCTTAAAGGTGGTCCGCGTAACACTGAGTTACCAAGACAAGGTCATGGACACTTACGCCGTCCTTGACGACGGGTCAGAGAAGACCCTTCTCCTCGCGTCCGCTGCGGCCCAGCTGGGGCTGCGGGGGAGCGAAAACCAGATGACGATTCGGACAATAAGAAGAGATCTAAAGACGATAAAGGGCGAGAATGTCTCCTTCACTATCGCAGCAAGCGGGCAGCCAGAGAGACGGTATAGGATTACTAATGCTTTCACCAGCCAAGAAATAGGCCTGTCGCAGTACACCTACCCCATCGCCAAGCTGATGGATAAATATGTGCACCTGCGTCAACTACCTATACCGCTCATAGACGGTGCCACCCCGACCCTGCTGATAGGCTCCGACCATGCAGACCTCATCGTCCCGATTGACCGGGTCCACACAGGGCCCAGAGGCTGTCCTGCAGCAGTCGAGACCCGCCTAGGATGGACATTACAAGGCCCCCTCGCTAAGTCTCTTAACCGAACAGCAGCCACTAACTGCCTCCACTCCAGAGTGACAGAAGAAGACACCACCCTCCTACAGCATGTCGAGAGGCTATGGACACTAGAGACAATGCCCTTTAAGAACGAAAAGAAAGACATTCGTTCCAAGGAAGACATTTACGCTATAGCCCTCCTCGAGCAGGGGACAAAGAGAGTCAAAGTCAACGGAGTGATGAGATACGCAACTCCACTCCTGAGGCGAGAGGGTATGCCTACCTTCCACGCCCCAAAAGAAGCGACGGAGCGGTATCTATTGAACACAGAGCGGCGCCTAGCCAGAGAACCCGCTCAAGAGACGGTGTACCGCGCTGAGATTAACAAGCTAATCACAGCGGGACACATAAAGAAAATTGACATTAAAGAGGCCGATCAGACGACCGAATCATGGTACGTGCCGCACCACAAAGTCCACCACAACGGCAAGGATCGTATTGTGTTCAACTGCAGCTACCAGATCGGATCACAAAATCTGAATAAAGAGCTCTTGCCCGGCCCAACACTCGGCCCCTCTCTACTAGGCGTGTTACTACGTTTCCGCCAAGACAAGGTGGCCATCAGCGGCGACATCAAAGGGATGTTCCTGCAGGTGAGACTAGTGGAGGAGGACAAGCCCCTGCTGCGGTTCCTATGGAGAGAGAGGATCGGGGATGAGCAACCAGCCATCTATCAATGGGAAGTCCTCCCTTTCGGAACCACATGCAGCCCATGCTGTGCTATGTTTGCACTGCAAAAGCACGTCGCAGAGGACCCAGCAGCTGATGAAGAGGTCCGACAAAGTGTAGGAAATAGTTTCTACGTGGACAACTGTCTGCAAAGCGTCTCGACGCCAGAAGAAGCCGAGGCCCTTCTACTCAAGCTCCGCGCCTCCCTGATCAAAGGCGGCTTTGATCTCAGGCAGTGGGCCAGCAGCGACCCGCAAGTATTGCGCAGCCTCTCCCCCGAGGACAAGGCAGCAAGCAGCGAGACCTGGATGGCGACCATCCCAGGAGAAGCCCAAGAAATGACATTAGGACTAGTCTGGCGCTTCAAAACAGACTCGCTCCATTATAAACACACACCCCTGACCAAGGAGCAGGGAAGGTCGACTGCACTACCGACCACCAGACGGAGTGTATACAGAACACTCGCCAGACAATATGACCCGTTGGGATGTATTCTACCTTACACCACCAGGGCAAAGATGATTGTAAGAGCGTTATGGGACAAGGACCAGGGCTGGGACGACCCCATACCCGAACACCTTGCATCCACATGGAGAGAGTGGGAGACGGAACTCAGCTCACTCCCAGGTGTCAACATACGCCGCAGCTACTTCCCACCCACAGTGAGGCCGGAGACGTGCCAGATGGACCTGCACGTCTTCAGCGACGCCTCCGAAGTAGCCTACGGTTCGGTGGCCTACTTGCGTGCCCGAGAGGAGGGAGGAGAAATACATACTGCTTTCATCCTGGCTCGCTCAAGAATAGCCCCACGAAAGCAACAATCTATCCCGCGTCTAGAGCTCTGCGCAGCCCTAGCAGGAGCGCAACTCGCCACGTTAATCCAACGTGAACTCACCATTCCGGTGCAAAGAACAATCTTGTGGTCAGACTCCACGACAGTACTCACATGGATCCGGTCTGATTCGTGCAGATACAAGGTCTTCGTGGGAGTCAGAGTCACAGAGATTCAAGATTTAACAGAAGTAGCAAGCTGGAGGTATGTGGACACAAAACACAACCCAGCTGACGTCATCACCCGGGGAATGTCCCTGGATGACCTCACCCGTCACAACCTATACAGTGACGGGCCAGAGTTCCTCAAGCTCACGGAAGAAGAGTGGCCTACACCCACCCCACGGGAAGCGAGTAAAGAGGAGGCCGAAAACAAGAAATCTATGTTCTGTGGATTGAACACACTCGTCTTCACAGACCCCGACATAGACAATTGCCTCACCCTAGAGAGTGCGCAGCTAAAGACATTCCTGTGGCACCACCCAGAGGTTCAGCTCACTACTGACATTACAGCAGCTGACTACGAAGAAGCAGAACTTCTTCTACTACAACGAGCCCAGAGAGACTCGTTCCCCGATGAGCTAGACTGTCTACAGGGAGCAAAGCCCGTCCCATCAGACAGCAGACTGCTCCACCTAGCCCCCGAGAGCGACGCCCATGGTCTCATCAGAGTGGGTGGTCGTCTGCGGAGAGCTCCAGACTTACCGGATGACGTCAAGTACCCGATAGTCTTAAACAGCCGACACAAGGTCACAGAGCTGATCATAAAGAAATACGACGAGGATGTGCATCACGCCGGGGCAGAGAGAGTCTTCGCGGAGATCAGGGGCGGAGCTAGGGGGTGGCTACCTGGGCTCAAGCCCCGGATGTATTCTGAAAAGCCCCGAATCTATTTAAAAAAAAAAAAAAAAAAAAAATGATTTTTTATTTATTTTTTACAATTCATCATTGTTACATGAAAATATGTTTGCACCAGATTTAGCAGAAGCTAATTTCCATCTGTGGTCTATCCAGCTGCTAACTGTATTTGAGTGAGTTAAGTCTTGGTGTTATGGTAGACTCAGACCTAAGCTTTAAATCACAATCAACAAGTTGACAAAAACTTAATTCTTCCACCTTAGAAACATAGCTAAAGTACGGCCATTTATAAATCAAAAGGACGCTGAAAACCAGATCCATGCCTTTATCTCAAGCCAACTCGACTACTGTAATGCACTCCTTACCGGCCTCCCGAAAAAATACGATGATAACTGTTGTGAAGGATCAGATTAAACCGAATATGTATATTTATTTATATATATTTAATTGTATTTGTATATCGTTTGATATCCCCTGTATATTCCTTGTACAATATGCATTGAATATCCCCGTTTCTACTGAACAGCCCATAATAGTTTCATTCTACCATTGGACTAGAACCTGGCGCCAGGTTGCCATACCCCTAGGTTCAAGTTCAATCGTGCCGCCTAACATGTCGAGGCAGCCCCCGGTTCCGTGCAGTAATATGCCGGGCGAAATACGTGTGGTACTATTTGTTCATAGCGCATATATATATGGCGCTCGTAAAGTAGAACTTTCTTTTAGTCCAGTTCTTTACCCTCCAACAGAGTGACAGACGCAAAAGCCTCCCCACGAAGCACGTGCGGTGTAGTAGGGCCTACTTGGCCCAGAATAGGCATTGAGATATCGTGTAGATTAATAGTTGAATGGTCATAGTTTGGCACCATACCGTCGAGTTGGACGTATTCTATTAAGCTAATAATAGTCTATTTATGTATGGTGCATCGTTCGGTTCGAGTTCTACAGTTATCAGTACCCCCATCGTTCCTGACGTTATCTGGACGCTTATCCAGGCTGGTCAGACCCCTAGTGGTGATTGCATCCGAGGAGCTCCGGGTCAAGAGCGACTGGACCTGTATATTGGATTACTCTACCCGACGACGGCGAGCCTTCCACGGCTCTTGGATTATGCTTTATGTGCTTTGATTATTCCATGGATAAAGGCCAACACTGTCGAGTGTTGGAATTACCCCCCGGAGAGGACTACAGGTGAGGCGGCGCTCTACACGTGAGGTCGCACCACGTCTCTCCGTTGTGGACCGGCAGATACCGTTCCACAGAGGGTCCAGCTGTGTTCGTCTACGGCCCCAGGTTCTGTGGGCACTGGGTCTAAGACTTTGGATTCTCCCAAGACACCGTCGGCCAGATGGGATACCGCCAGCGACTTCTCTAACCCCCCCCTCCTACTGTCTTACAACCAGCGGGACCCCCCCCCCCCTTAGTGTATCCAGCTATAATTATTTAAGTACTATCGCTATCGTTTCCTAAATATTCCAGGTTGTATACTTACTCCCTGCGCAACCAGAGATTGGACATTCAATGTTGATTTACCTACGAATACTCATTTGCCATAAAAGTGCATACTTAACATTTCAAATCATAAATGTAATTAAGTGAATATTGTGTACACCCTTTGCTGTATTAAATATTCGATTTGGTCCATTTGTGTTGGTTCGTTTCATCAGGTGGGAAAGTGTTCATCATACTTATATCTTGTACTGGGTGGCCAGAAGTTAAAGTACATGAGGTAGTGGTATTAAATATCATATCTAACAATACAGTCAGGGAATTGTACCCCTCAGCTACAATTGGTCCTTCGAGCCGGAGGGTAACTAGTGTAATATTAATATAGTGTTATTAATATCGAAATGGCCTATGATGAACACTCCACGAAACGATCCTCCTAACCTAGAACGCCCGCGGCGCAGACGACAGACACCTCAGTACTTAGAGGCTTACACTGTCAGTCAACTACCTAGCCTTCGACAAACGGTAAACGTAGTAAAAGTAGAAAGTTAAATTATGTCTGACCTTAACGACCAGGTTTCCCCGACCACAGAGGCCCTAGTAGGTCCTAATGTAACTGACCAAGCCCACGGTGGAGACCAGGAGGGAATTGACATGCCTTTACCCCCCGCCACTACTAAAGAAGTAGTCCCCGACACGCCCCGAGAGGAAGACAACCCTACAGAGAGAGAACTCTGCACGGAAGAAGAAGAGGAGAGCGCCGAGGAACTAGAGCTCCAGGACTCCCCAACGAGTACCCCCAGGAGCGGTTCACGCAGGAGCGGCTCACCTCCACGACCGCCTTCCCCCAGCGAAGCGGAGAGGATACTACAACAGGCGTTCCTCGTCAGCCTGACAGCCTCTACCGAACGCGATCGGCTCCAAGCACAGACGCTTAGCGAGCGCGAACGTCTCCAAGCCCAGGCGACCAGCGAACGCGAACACCTCCAAGCACAGCAACGGAGCGAAGAACAGCGCACAAGTCTGGAGATGAGACGCTTCCAGATGGAAGAGAATATGGCAAGAGACCGCGCCGACGCCCAGCGCACCGCTGCCGGTGCCCAAAGAGACGCAGAGCGTGACAGACTACAAGCGCAACTAATAGAGCAGCTGATCAAAAGGACAACTCCCTCTCCCTCCGCCAGGGGCTCAAGGAACTCGTCGAGACAGCAGTCAAGAGCAGCGTCACCGCAACGAGCAAGCGACCCTGAACTTGACCAACAGACCGAGTCTAGACCCCCCGCAGACCCCCTTCCCATACCGGTCCAAGCGAGACCCAGCTACAAGGAAGGAGCGGCCTACACTGCGGAGAAGCTAAATAAACGATTACAAGATCTGGAAGATTTGATAGAAGAAGAAGAGGGAGAAGAGGAGAACCAAGCCCGACGACAGCACAGTACTCCACCGGACCAGGAGGTCCCATACAGTCCAGGCTATACCCCCGTGGCGCTGCGCTACAGACCCCCGACTCTATTTACGGGTGAGCACGACGCACGACCAGCCCCGAGGAACAGTACCTGGACCAGCGGGCCATGGTACCCTGCCAGTACCGGCCCACAGCGAGGCGCAAGAGGGGACTCGCCCAGGAGGTCTCTCCCCCAACGCTCGCCGATGTATTCGCCATCCACGGCGTCATACAACGCCACGCCATCAATCCCAGACTTCGTCTATGAGAGTCGAGCACAGTACACGGAGCTCCGGATGTGCTTAGAGACAATGCTGGCGGATGTCATTGATGAACGCCACAAGTATGCAATATTATTGAAGCACCTGAAAGTACAGCGAGCACACAATATAGCGCTAGCCTATGCTACCTCCCCGACCCCATACACAGCGGCCCTTGCAGCGCTGGATCAAAGATATGGACGTATATGGGATTACGTAATCCAGGAGATAAGGCATATTGACCGCCTACCCCCAGCCACAGACAATCGCTCACTAGATGACCTGTCAATCAAAGTGCAGTCCCTGGTGGGGATGCTGGGAGCTCAACGGGAGAAGGGCAGGCATGAGCTGTACGCCAACTCTAACGTTGAGAGGATTTTGGAGAAGCTGCCACCCGCAAGACAGGAGCGCTTTCGGCGGCAGAGGGACTACCGAGATCCCGACGGCCCCGAACCATCCCTCCTTGATCTGGCCGACTTCCTGGCGAGAGAGGTCAGCAGCTTACGACTGGACACCTTCGGGCGGAGCACGCCAAGCTCCAGAGAGGGACCCAGGAGAATAAATGATGGAAGAAGATCGGTGACTGTCATGCACCAATCAGAGTCAGTACCGAGCAGTAAGAGTCACAGCACCCCCTCGAGGAAGGAGAAGTGGAAGATAGCGTGTCCCTACTGTGAGAAAGAACACTGGCTGTCACAATGTGACACATTCACAAAGATGAATGCAGAAGAAGTGAGCCAATGGATAAAGTCCAACCGGCGCTGTTATCGATGTGCGCGGCCCCACATGGCAGCCGAATGCCGCCTAAAGAAAAGGTGCAGCCGGTGCGATGGAGCCCATCTAGATATACTACACGATAGTAACGGAAGACGGCCTACACCTGCACCACGGAGCGGCACCAAGGCAAGTGTCATGTACATTGACCCCGCCAGCAGCAACGGAGCTCAAGTGCTCTTAAAGGTAGTCCGTGTGACATTGAGCTACCAGGATAAAGTCATGGACACTTACGCCGTCCTTGATGACGGGTCAGAGAAGACCCTTCTGCTCGCCTCCGCTGCAACTCAACTGGGACTGCGGGGGAGCAAGAACGAAATGACGATTCGGACAATAAGAAGAGATTTGAAGACGATAAAGGGCGAGAATGTCTCCTTCACTATCGCAGCCAACGGGCAGCCAGAGCGACAGTACAAGATCACAAATGCTTTCACCAGCCAAGAAATAGGACTCTCGCAGTACACCTACCCTGTCACCAAGTTGATGGATAAATATGTGCACCTGCGCCAATTACCTATCCCGCTCATAAACGGCGCTACCCCGACCCTGTTGATAGGCTCCGACCATGCAGAACTCATAGTCCCGATTGACCGGGTCCACACCGGTCCCCGAGGCTGTCCTGCAGCCGTCGAGACCCGCTTAGGATGGACATTACAAGGCCCCCTCGCTAAATCTCTCAACCGAACCGCAGCCACTAGCTGCTTCCACTCCCGAACGACAGAAGAAGACACCACTCTCCTGCAGCATGTCGAGAGGCTATGGACCCTAGAGACAATGCCCTTTAAGAACGAAAAGAAAGACATTCGCTCTAAAGAAGACATTTACGCCATCCACCTACTCGAGCAGGGGACAAAGAGAGTCACAGTCGGCGGAGTGATGAGATACGCAACTCCACTCCTGAGGAGAGAGGGAATGCCCCCCTTTCACGCAAAGAAAGACGCCACGGAGCGCTATCTACTGAACACAGAGCGGCGCTTAGCCAAAGACCCCGCTCAACAGAGTGTGTACCGAGCTGAGATTGAGAAGCTAATCATAGCGGGACACGTAACAAAGATTGACATTAAAGAGGCCGATCAGACGACCGAATCATGGTACGTGCCGCATCACAAGGTCCATCACAATGGCAAGGATCGCATTGTGTTTAACTGCAGCTACCAGATCGGATCCCAAAATCTGAATAAAGAGCTTTTGCCCGGCCCCACACTCGGCCCCTCCCTACTAGGCGTGCTACTGCGCTTCCGCCAGGACAAGGTGGCTATAAGCGGGGATATCAAAGGGATGTTCTTGCAAGTGAGACTAGTAGAGGAGGACAAGCCTCTGCTACGGTTCCTATGGAGAGAGAAGATCGGAGATGAGAACCCATCCATCTACCAGTGGGAAGTACTCCCCTTCGGAACCACATGCAGCCCGTGCTGTGCTACATTTCAAGTTTCAAGTTTCAAGTTTCTTTAATAGTTGTCATACAGAAGTACAGAATACTTTTGTACAAAATGCTTCTTACTGTTGCGCTCCAGAGACTGTGCATGACAAGATAAGTATGAAATAAAAACATAGTAAAAATTAGAAGTAAAAAAGAGTAAAAAATAAGTCACAGTGTTCAGTTTAGACATATGTACAATGTTCGTAGACGTAGTTACCATACAATATACAATACTGTGCAGTGTACTAATATACAATACTATATAGTGCAAGGCATAAATGGACGAGGTGCAGTTTAGGTACAATTCACAGTAGGTGTACGAGTTGTAGTGCAAATCCTTTATCAATAAATATAAAGTGTAAGTGTGTTTGTGTGATCTAAAGTGTGGAGAGTGGGTGCTGCAGTGTGTTGTTTGTTTGAGTGAGTGTGTGCGTGTGGGTGTGTGTGCTGTGTGCATTTGATGGTTGTTGCATAGTGATTATTTTCGTTTAGCGATTATTGTTCGTTTAGCAGCTTGATGGCCTGGGGATAGAAGCTCCTTCTGAGTCTTTCTGTGCTCGCCTTAAGACTCCGGTATCGCTTGCCTGACGGCAGCAGTTCAAAGAGGCAGTTGTTCGGGTGGCTCGAGTCCTTAATAATTCTCTTAGCCTTCCCCTTGCACCGCTTGTTGTAAATGTTCTGGAGGGTGGGAAGCCCCCCTTCAATTGTGCGTTCGGCTGAACGTGTCACTCTTTGTAGTCTGCTACGGTCTTGTGCAGTGCTATTCCCAAACCAGGAGGTGATGTTGCCGGTCAGGATGCTCTCTATTGTACATGAGTAGAAGTTCCTAAGGATCTTCTGACTGACTTGGAACTTCCTTAGGCGCCTGAGGAAGTAGAGGCGTTGTCGTGCCTTCTTCACAACACTGTCAATGTGTGTGGTCCATGTCAAGTCCTTGGATATGTGGGCTCCGAGGTACTTGAAACTGTTCACTCTCTCAACCGGTGCCCCGTCGATGCTGAGGGGGCTGTAGTCCTTGACCCCCGACCTCCTGAAGTCCACAATCATCTCTTTTGTTTTGCTGACGTTCAGGGAGAGGCAGTTCTCCTGACACCACTGTGACAGGTTCTCTACCTCTTCCAGGTAGGCCCTTTCGTCGTTGGCAGAGATCAGGCCCACCACTACTGTGTCATCAGCAAATTTGATGATGGTGTTGTTGTTCCGCTGTGCTACGCAGTCATGTGTGTACAGGGAGTAGAGGAGGGGGCTCAGAACACAGCCCTGGGGGGCCCCTATGTTGAGCGTGATGGATGAGGAGGTGCAGTTGCCGGCTCTTACCACCTGGGGTCTGCCCGTCAGGAAGTCCAAGACCCACTGGCACAGGTCATAGTTCAAGCCCAGGTCCCTGAGCTTGGCTATGAGTTTGGAGGGGACTATGGTATTGAATGCTGAGCTGTAGTCGATGAACAGCATTCTCACATAGTTCCCCTGCCTCTTGTCCAGATGTGATGCTGCTGTGTGCAGCACATGGGCTATGGCGTCCTCCGTGGACCTGTTGGGGCGATATGCAAATTGCAGAGGGTCCAGGTTGATGGGGAGGGAGGAACAGATGTAGCCCTTCACTAGCTTCTCAAAGCACTTCATGGCTACGGAGGTGAGGGCTACAGGGCGGTAGTCGTTGAGGCAAGCGGGCGTAGATTTTTTGGGTACAGGGATGATGGTGGACTTCTTCAGACAGGTGGGGATGACAGCCTGTTCCAAGGACAGGTTGAAGATGTCAGTGAATACCGGGGCCAGTTGGTCGGCACAGACTTTTAGGACGCGGCCGGGGATGCCGTCCGGTCCTGCTGCCTTCCTGATATCCACTTTTTTAAAGATCCGTCTCACCTCATGCTCTGTTACCCTGAACACTGAGTCTCCATCAGCAGACCCCCCCCCCCCCATTGCCGTGGTTTGTAGGCTGGTGTTGTTATTCACAGCCTCAAACCTCGCATAGAAGGAGTTGAGATCATTTGCTAAGGAGATGTCACTGTTCAGTTTGAGGGGGGTTCCTTTGTAGTCTGTCATTGTTCTGAGGCCCTGCCACATGCCTCTAGAGTCAGCCTGTTCAAACTGAAGTTCAACTTTATCCCTGTAACGCCGTTTTGCCTCTATTACTGCTCTCCTGACGTTGTATCTTGCCATCTTGTGTTCTTCCATGTTGCCTGTCACCAGCCCGGTGTTGTATGCTGATGTGCGCACTTTCAGAGCCTCACGGACGGATTTGTCTACCCAGGGCTTTTGATTTGGGTAGATATTAATTTTGGTGGAGGGGATTATTACTTCTACCTGAGTACAGACATAGTCAATCACCGTTTCGGTGTATTCGTTAATATTGGCTGTGTTATCACGGAATACACTCCATTCTGTGCTTCCCAGCACTGCTTGGAGTGACTCCACTGACGTCACGGCCCAACGCTTAACCTCTCGCGAGACCACCGGCGTTCGCTTGAGACTCTGTTTGTACTTTGGCAAAAGGAATATGGCGGCGTGATCGCTTTTACCGAATGGACTAAGAGCCTGTGACTTGTACCCATTCTTAAATTGCGAGTATACATGGTCTAATATGTTTGCACTACAGAAACACGTCACAGAGGACCCAGCAGCAAATGAAGAGGTCCAACACAGTGTGAAGAACAGTTTCTACGTAGACAACTGTCTACAAAGCGTCTCGACTCAAGAAGAAGCCGAGGCTCTCCTAATCAAGTTACGCGCCTCCCTAATCAAAGGAGGCTTTGATCTCAGGCAGTGGGCCAGCAGTGACCCGCACGTATTGCGCAGCCTCTCCTCCGCAGACAAGGCTGCCAGCAGCGAGACCTGGATGGCGACAATCCCAGGAGAAGCCCAAGAAATGACACTAGGATTAGTCTGGCGCTTCAAAACAGACTCGCTCCACTATAGACACAAACCCTTGGCTCCAGAGCAAGGAAGGTCGGCGGCGATACCGACCACCAGACGGAGTGTGTACAGAACACTCGCCAGACAATATGACCCGCTGGGATGTATTCTACCTTACACCACCAGGGCAAAGATGATTGTACGAGCACTATGGGACAAGGACCAGGGCTGGGACGACCCAATACCCGCACACCTTGCCTCAACATGGAGAGAGTGGGAGACGGAACTCCGCTCACTCCCAGGTGTTAATATACGCCGCAGCTACTTCCCATCCACAGTGAGGCCAGAGACATGCGAGATTGAGCTACACGTCTTCAGCGATGCCTCCGAAGTAGCCTACGGATCGGTTGCTTATTTGCGTGCCCAAGAGATGGGAGGAGAGATACACACTGCTTTCATACTGGCCCGCTCAAGGATAGCCCCACGTAAGCAACAATCTATCCCACGTCTAGAGCTCTGCGCAGCCCTCGCAGGAGCGCATCTAGCCACGTTAATCCAACGTGAACTCACCATTCCGGTGCATAGAACAATCTTGTGGTCAGATTCCACGACAGTACTCACATGGATTAAGTCTGATTCATGCAGATACAAAGTCTTCGTGGGAGTCAGAATCACCGAGATTCAGGAACTAACAGAAGAAGCAAGCTGGAGATATGTGGATACCAAACACAACCCAGCTGACGTCATCACCCGGGGAATGTCCCTGGATGACCTAACCCGTCACAACATCTACAGTGACGGACCAGCATTCCTCCAGCTCCCGGAAGGAGATTGGCCTACGCCCACCCCGAGGGAAGCAAGTAGAGAGGAGGCTGAGAACAAGAAGCCTATGTTCTGTGGACTGAGCACTGTCGCCTCCACAGACCCGAACATAGATGACTGCATTACCCTAGAGAGTGCGCAACAAAGGACATTCCTGCGGCACCACCCAGAGATTCAGTCCACCACTGACATGTCAGCAGCTGACTACGAAGAAGCAGAACTTCTTCTACTACAACGAGCCCAGAGAGACTCGTTCCCCGATGAGCTAGACTGTCTACAGGGAGGAAACCCCGTCCCATCAGACAGCAGACTGATTCACCTGGCACCAGAGAGTGACGCACATAATCTCATCAGAGTGGGTGGTCGCCTGCGGAGAGCCCCCGATCTACCAGATGACATTAAGCACCCGATCGTCTTGAACAGCCGACACAAGGTCACAGAGCTGATCATAAAGAAATACGACGAGGATGTGCACCACGCCGGAGCAGAGAGAGTCTTCGCGGAGATCAGACGTCGTTATTGGATATTACAAGGGAGAGAAGCAGTACGGCGCTTCCAGCGAACCTGTCTAGACTGCCGTAAGTGGCGCGCGCAGCCCAGCATACCACGGATGGCTGACCTACCCCCCTGTCGCCTCCGAATCGGCGACAAGCCATTCCACTCCACAGGCATGGACTGTTTTGCCCGTTGTATATAAAAGGAGGAAGAGGCACCGAGAAGCGGTGGGGTATTGTATTCAAATGCATGACCACCAGAGCGATACATATCGAGCTCATTCCGACCATGAGCACAGACTCATTCCTTATGGCCTTCCGGAGATTCATATCACGGAAAGGACAACCGTCTACATTGTTGTCTGATCACGGGACCAACTTCAAAGGCGGAGAAAGAGAGCTGAGAGAGAGCTTCCAAGCTATGGGCCCAGAACTTAAGACCCACCTCGCTCCAGCCCAGGTTGACTTCCAGTTTAATCCCCCGAACGCACCCCACTTCGGTGGAACCTGGGAACGAGAAGTACGCTCTATAAAGACAGCCCTGTATGCCGTACTCGGAGCCCAGACTGTGGCAGAGGAAGTCCTAATGACAATCCTCACGGAGATCGAGGGAGTATTGAACTCCAAACCCCTCGGTTACGTCTCCAGTGATGTAGCAGATGTCGACCCAGTCACCCCCAACACACTCCTAATGGGGCGGCTGGACCCCGCGCTACCCCAGACAATGTACAGGCCCGAAGAAGCGAACGGCCGAAGAATGTGGAGGTACAGCCAAGTACTAGCTGACAAGTTTTGGAGCAGCTTCCTACTTCACTACCTACCGTCTCTACAGACCCGCCAGAAGTGGGTAAAAGAGAGAGACAATTTGACAGAAGGAACAGTCGTCATGATAGTTGACCAGTCACTCCCCAGAGCTATGTGGCCGGCTGGCCGCGTAAGCAAAGTGATCACCGGTGCCGATGGCAAGGTCCGAGCAGCTGAAGTACTCGTCCAAGGGCGCACCTATACACGGCCCGTGGCGAGGCTCATAGAACTGCCCCGACTCCCAGATACTATCGATGATGACCATGACCCTTTGACTTTGTGAGTTGACTGACCTTCCAGCGGACCTTGAGTGGAAGACAGTGCGGTTAATCTGTCTCTGCTTAGCTAATTAGGTGGGACTAATTAGGGGGCGGCTGTTGTGAAGGATCAGATTAAACCGAATATGTATATTTATTTATATATATATATTTAATTGTATTTGTATATCGTTTGATATCCCCTGTATATTCCTTGTACAATATGCATTGAATATCCCCGTTTCTACTAAACAGCCCATAATAGTTTCATTCTACCATTGGACTAGAACCTGGCGCCAGGTTGCCATACCCCTAGGTTCAAGTTCAATCGTGCCGCCTAACATGTCGAGGCAGCCCCCGGTTCCGCGCAGTAATATGCCGGGCGAAATACGTGTGGTACTATTTGTTCATAGCGCATATATATATGGCGCTCGTAAAGTAGAACTTTCTTTTAGTCCAGTTCTTTACCCTCCAACAGAGTGACAGACGCAAAAGCCTCCCCACGAAGCACGTGCGGTGTAGTAGGGCCTACTTGGCCCAGAATAGGCATTGAGATATCGTGTAGATTAATAGTTGAATGGTCATAGTTTGGCACCATACCGTCGAGTTGGACGTATTCTATTAAGCTAATAATAGTCTATTTATGTATGGTGCATCGTTCGGTTCGAGTTCTACAGTTATCAGTACCCCCATCGTTCCTGACGTTATCTGGACGCTTATCCAGGCTGGTCAGACCCCTAGTGGTGATTGCATCCGAGGAGCTCCGGGTCAAGAGCGACTGGACCTGTATATTGGATTACTCTACCCGACGACGGCGAGCCTTCCACGGCTCTTGGATTATGCTTTATGTGCTTTGATTATTCCATGGATAAAGGCCAACACTGTCGAGTGTTGGAATTACCCCCCGGAGAGGACTACAGGTGAGGCGGCGCTCTACACGTGAGGTCGCACCACGTCTCTCCGTTGTGGACCGGCAGATACCGTTCCACAGAGGGTCCAGCTGTGTTCGTCTACGGCCCCAGGTTCTGTGGGCACTGGGTCTAAGACTTTGGATTCTCCCAAGACACCGTCGGCCAGATGGGATACCGCCAGCGACTTCTCTAACCCCCCCCTCCTACTGTCTTACAACCAGCGGGCCCCCCCCCCCCCCCTTAGTGTATCCAGCTATAATTATTTAAGTACTATCGCTATCGTTTCCTAAATATTCCAGGTTGTATACTTACTCCCTGCGCAACCAGAGATTGGACATTCAATGTTGATTTACCTACGAATACTCATTTGCCATAAAAGTGCATACTTAACATTTCAAATCATAAATGTAATTAAGTGAATATTGTGTACACCCTTTGCTGTATTAAATATTCGATTTGGTCCATTTGTGTTGGTTCGTTTCATCAGGTGGGAAAGTGTTCATCATACTTATATCTTGTACTGGGTGGCCAGAAGTTAAAGTACATGAGGTAGTGGTATTAAATATCATATCTAACAATACAGTCAGGGAATTGTACCCCTCAGCTACAATAACTATTTTATTGCAATGCACTATTGCATTATTTTATTCTATTTTACTAACTATTTTATTGCACTGCACTATTTTACTTTGTATCAGTGAATCATAGACGCCTGGCCATAAGAGCATTCGGAGCATCTCTGCTCTCCCACTATTGAACTTGGGGGAGCAAAGGTATGATCTTGCTCCACCACTTTTTGATTATATGAAAAATATGATATATCCCCCCCCCAATATATAAATCTAACCATAACTACGTTATGGTTAACTGAGTTTTATAGTGAAAAGAGCAGCTTTATTGGTCAAGATTGAAGGCTCTATATTGCAGGAAATTGCACGTACAGGTTCATTAAATAAAAAAAAAAAAAATGTCGTCCCCACCCCATGCCTGCCCCAAAACAACAACAAAAAATACAGAAAAAATATTGAAAAAAAAAAAAAAAAAAAACATATAAAAAAGGGGGGCCCATCTGGGCTAAGCCCCGGATCTCCTACAATCCTAAATCCGCCCCTGGTGAGCACGTTCTACTACTTTTTTCACTATAAACTATATCTTAAATTATGTGTATAATATGGCTGTCGCTTATCAATGACTTCGCGACAGCCATATTAGACACATAGCCATAATTTAAGATATAGTTTATGCATTCGCAAATATGAGAGCTCTGTCATTGAAGTGGGTGGTGGCAGTGTAACAGCGTTCACCCTGATGTAAAGTAGCGATTTTTATTGTTTTGTCATGACAAACCAATTACATAATCCAACATATGTGTAAAGAAACAACATATTCCAGTTAACGGTATATTTTTTTAATGATTCATTAACTGGAGCTGCGTATTGCTGGCTCTCATATTTGCGAATACAACAGCGTTCACCCTGATGTAAACAAAACAAGTCATTGCGACGGCCAACGGAAGACGGCCGCTGCCGCAGGCGGCGCAACTCTCTGCCGCGCGGCAGCGCGGTCACGTGGCCGTGTGGCCAATCAGAGAAACGCTGAACGAAAGGCTGAACACAAGTTGGTTGCCTTTAATATTCACGCACCCCAGTTAGGACAGCCGAAACACGTCCAATCTTTCGCCGTCGACTAAAGACGCACTTCTTCAACCATTATCTGAATTTAAATAAAATAAAATAAAAATCTAACCCTAACTAACCATACTGTCATGCACTTGTCCTAATAAACTAACCTACACTGTAGCACTCAACACTTTGATGAACATTGTTGCTCAGCTGATAGAGTTGTGCCCTTCCTTCCTGATGACTTGTCGTACAGAACTTGTAAGTCGCTTTGGATAAAAGCGTTTCAGCTAAATGACTAAATGTAAATGTAAATGATACATTAACGTAACAATTTTACCATTTTTACTTTATAAGTGTTACCTGTTGGTCTGTGTGTCCCTCTGATATGAAAATAGTAGTTTATTCCCTACATAAACCACTGAGGTGTAACCGCTGACATCACAGGTGTCACACCTGACAGGTGTTTCTGTGATTGTGTGTTCAAAAAGCCAACTGTTGGTGTGTTGTCTGTGAGTGACAGATATAGGGGCGGGCTGTTGTCAGTGTGACTGCCCCCACTCTGCATGCTGATTGGTGAGTCTACTGCCTCTCCAGAGCAGGTAGTGAGTGGCTCGTCAGCCCAATTGGACTCACCTGGGCAGTGAGAGCTGCCTGTATGTATATGTCCCTCGTTAACCTTCTCTCTCTCTGCTTCTTCATCTCCATGAACAGGTGATCCACCAGCCTTTTGAACTATAATATTCCTATACTTGCACCACACCACACACTTTTTTCACTCATCCACACATTGCATTCATCACTGATTCGTATACATATTCATTGTTTATATAAATTATTGTTTGTTATATGGGTTTAAATAAATTACATTGTGAAATAGCTTTTCACGTGTCTACTCCCTATTTGTCACAATTGACCCGTTTGTGACAAATTGGGGCCTTGTTTAGTTGGTGGACCTTTTTGTTGAGATTGACTTTGTTGGTTTTTGTTATTTTGGCCTTGTTTTGTTGAACTATTTGTTAGATTCTTGCTGGCATTTGGTTGGAGTTCCTGTTGGGATTGTTTGCTTGGCTGTCTGGTTCTGGAAGGGCTAATTGGAAGGGTTAATTGGTTAACTAGTGTCTGTGACATGCTAGTGTTTGTAGCCTGATTGTTAGTTACAATTAGCCTCCAAACAGATGCTAAGTAAAACACTTAAAAAGGAATGTCTAGAAAAAGTGAATAAACTTACCATATTATGTAAGGAATACAAACATGTCTGTGTTCCACTCTTACAGTAGGTTGTTTTTCTGCAACTTCATTCCCATCAACTGAAGAGGGCCAACTATCTGAACAGGTTTGAAATGTGTTTATATTTAAGTCTATTCCAATACCTAATATTAATAGTAAATCCATCATCAAAGGGTATTTATTTAGTTAAAATATGTGTTAAATGGCTCTACATTCTGATGGCCATCACTGATTTGTTTGTTCAGTCCCTCCCTCCAGTAACCAGACTTTCTTCCTGTATTCTATCAGGAGAGGATCCTAGATATTTTTTACTTATAAGAATCTTGCAAAGACAAATTTGCTAACTGCATTGACAGATTATTTTACTTGTTTCAAGCATATTTGCTTTTAACTAGTTTTTATTTCAAATTTGACCATTTTGCAGTGTAGAGTTTTCTCCTGACTATAGGTGAAGTGGGAATGGGATGGGATACCATAACATTTATTTTATTCTTACTGCAGAAGAGCCATCTTACTTACCAACTTCTAAGTGATGTATGACGACACGCTCGGCCAGCGGCTGTACGACATGATCGCCGAGCTGAGGGACGACAGGATCGCCCAGCTGAGGGACGAGATCGTCCAGCGGCTGGACGACGAGATCCCCCAGCGGATGGACGACGAGATCCCCCAGCTGAGGGACGAGATCGCCCAGCTGAGGGACGCGATGGCCCAGCTGAGGGACGATATCTTCCACAACACCATCCAGCAGCAAAAGGCAGGTTCACAAGACTAACACTGTACAAAATGAGGTAGAGGGGTAGTGCAAATCTTTTGGTAATAAATGGATCAATATGGTGTTAAAGCAGTGGTTCTCAACTGGTGGGTCGCAGGGCCATTTTGAGTGGGTCGTGGATGTGTCGTTAAAAAATAACTGGTAGTTTAGTTGAGTTCTCCCCCCCTCCCCCTCTGGTAGTCCAGTTGTTCTCTCCCCCACCCCCCCTCTGGTAGTCCAGTTGTCCCGTCCCCCCCCTCTGGTAGTCCAGTAGTTTCCCCACCTCTGGTAGTCCAGGTGTCCCCCCCCCCCCCCCCCCCTCTGGTAGTCCAGTAGTTCCCCCCCCCCCCCCCCCCCCCTCTGGTAGTCCAGTAGTTTCCCCCCTCTGGTAGTCCAGTAGTTTTCCCCCTCTGGTAGTCCAGTAGTTTTCCCCCTCTGGTAGTCCAGTAGTTTCCCCCCTCTGGTAGTCCAGTAGTTTCCCCCCTCTGGTAGTCCAGTAGTTTCCCCCCTCTGGTAGTCCAGTAGTTTCCCCCCTCTGGTAGTCCAGTAGTTTCCCCCCTCTGGTAGTCCAGTAGTTTCCCCCCTCTGGTAGTCCAGTAGTTTTCCCCCCTCTGGTAGTCCAGTAGTTTTCCCCCTCTGGTAGTCCAGTAGTTTTCCCCCTCTGGTAGTCCAGTAGTTTTCCCCCTCTGGTAGTCCAGTAGTTTCCCCCCTCTGGCAGTCCAGTAGTTTTCCCCCCTCTGGTAGTCCAGTAGTTTTCCCCCCTCTGGTAGTCCAGTAGTTTTCCCCCCTCTGGTAGTCCAGTAGTTTTCCCCCCTCTGGTAGTCCAGTAGTTTTCCCCCCTCTGGTAGTCCAGTAGTTTTCCCCCCTCTGGTAGTCCAGTAGTTTCCCCCCCTCTGGTAGTCCAGTTTCCCCCTCCCTATATGTATTCAACAACCAAACGGGTGCCCAGCCCCTGACTAACCAGGTCTCTTGTCTCCTGCAGGGCAACATCCGGGTCTTTTGCAGAGTGCGCCCCCAAAGGCCGGGGGTCAGATGTAGGGCTGGGCGATATGGCCTAAATATGATATCACTATTTTCTGACCTTTCGGCGATACACATCACGATGTTTTTCCTTTTTTCCCCAAACAATTCATTATGAGGCTTACCAAGACGGTATTTGAGTTTGCAAGCTAACATTAAAGACTGACTCATGCATTTAGCATTTTTATATTATATATTAGATTTAGATTATTGGATTCTTAGATCATATATTTAGCATTTTAGCCTCGTTTTTTAGATTATATATTGTAACTATTTATTTATGAACATTGTTTGTTGTGTTGCATACTTGAAATAGACTTCAATCCAATCAACCCCCCCCCCCCTCTTAAAAACAAAAACCTGTGTTTAACCTAGCCATCTATAAAACATCATGCTAAAACTGAAACAAATGTCCTACTCCCATAAAGAAAAATACATAGCAAACATGACTCGGTTATCAAATAGTGCTGCTGCTTTTTATTTTGTTAAAATATTTTAGTTAATGAGACTAAAAGACTACAATATGACTAACGGTTTCATGACGGCTTCCTGTCCTCGCCGGAAGTGCGTCGGATACCTAAGTTAACCGTTAAATGTTCAACAACAGAACAGATTGCTGCTATACACTTCATGGAAACGGAGTAACGTTATGTCGAGTTCATACGTGTAGTATGAACTCGACATAATTTACATCCATGTGACAACACAAATGCAAGCATTCTCTCCCAATTTCGATTAACGAATATTGACTGAACTGTCCCGGAGCACAGGAATAACGACCATTTTGAAATGGTTCCACGCAGTCAGGCCTACTTGAAGTATGACCGTATATGTTCACTGACTGATGTTGAATGTGCTGTGTTTTAAAGAAGCAAGGAGGCTGAGGAGCAGGAGGAAGAGGGAGGACCAGCAGCTGTTATGGACCTGCTTCCCCGCACAGACATCAGGTCAGTGTCTCCAGCTCTACTCTGACTGAGCGTTACAGTGATCTTTCTGCTTTATTTATCATTTTATAAAATGTGTAAAGGTGCAGAATGAAGTATTGCTTTCGCCCAAAAAAATTTTATGGATTTTATGATTTATTTATCTTTGGGTGTCCAAAATGAGTTGTATGCATGTATCCTCTACCCTACTTCCCATTTCCACATGTGGAATGCACCTCATTGGATAAATATGCTGCTAGTTGTTGAGAGGTCCCTGTTTCGCTGCTGTTTTCAAAAAGAGAATGGCGGCTGTATAAACTAATAGTAGACGGATTGATCTGCACTTAGTTTGATACGGTGTACAATTATTGTAATTATCTATCATCCCGTGATTTTTTTTTTTTTTTTTTTACGTAGCCTGTTTGCAGAGACGCTCTCTGATTGGTTTAGCTCTGAAGGGCTCTGGGATATAAATGTCCGCCTTGTACATATATATTCTCTGCTTCGAAGTGGTTATGCTTTGGCCCTCTTTCGAAGTGGGTTAGGGTTAGCCTCTCTCGCTCACTCTGCCTCTCCGTTTGAGGAAGTGTCGGGTTTCACTATGCGCTACAACCACAGAGCCAATCGGATCACAATCTGCTCCACCAGCTCCCAGTTACGTCACCGACCGAGCGAGTCGAATCAGAATGACCTAATTAACTGGAGGAGGAAATTGTCTCAACTGAATGAGAGCAATCCGCCAATATGGTATTTGGAGACACAGACCCATTGATGCTAACCCACATTACTATATAACAATGCTAAACACTGGAAAAAGCCAGAGCTTGAGGGTGCTTTCACACCTGAGCTCTTAAGAAAATGGAAAATGTAACTTTTTGCCCTCATCGTTGGACCCTCGTGGCCTCCTACTGGGTGCCCACGTTTGAAAACCACTGACAGGATATGGAGCAGCAGTGACTGAACTTGTGTTTGCCCCTCTACCCCAGCTGAAGGAGACGGAGGAACGTCCCACCCACACCCCCTGCTCTCCAAGTGTCCCGGTCCTCCCTCCCTCCAGCCACGCCCCCACAGAGCTCTGCCCCTTTTTAACCTGTATATATGATTGTTGTGTGTTATGTATGTATTTTTTTTATCAATCAATTAAACTGACCTTTATATCAAAAGTATACATGAGTGTCTAGTCTTTCCTTAAACCATTTATTTACATTTGTCATCGCCATGTTAACCCTTTCACTGCCACACGACAGAAGGTTAGCCCTTTACTATCGCACAACTGACGGCAATGCTCCACATCCGCAGAGCTAATGATGGAGCATCGCCGTCGGTTGTGTGATAGTAAAGGGCTAACCTTCTGTATTGTCACAGTGAAAGGGTGAACCGGCTGTCGTGTGGCAGTGAAGGGGTTAACCCTTCTCTTGTGTCACCAACTGCACCTATCAAAGGTGTTATTTCCATCTTAACCCTTCTCTTGTGTCACCAACAGGGGCGGGGCTAGGGGGTGGCTACTTGGGCTCAAGCCCTGAATGTTTTCTGAAAAGCCCCGAATCTATTTTCAAAAAAAAAAAAAAAAAAACCTTTCTGACAATTCATCATTGTTACATGAAAATATGTTTGCACCAGATTTAGCAGAAGCTAATTTCCATCTGTAGTCTATCCAGCTGCAAACTGTATTTGAGTTAAGTCTTGGTGTTATGGTAGACTCGGACCTAAGCTTTAAATCACAATCAACAAGTTGACAAACTTAATTCTTCCACCTTAGAAACATAGCTAAAGTACGGCCATTTATAAATCAAAAGGACGCTGAAAACCAGATCCATGCCTTTATCTCAAGCCGACTCGACTACTGTAATGCACTCCTTACCGGCCTCCCGAAAAAATTCGATAACTATTTTATTGCAATGCACTATTGCATTATTTTATTCTATTTTACTAACTATTTTATTGCACTATTTTACTTTATCAGTGATGATCAAACCGTAAACAAAGACTCTTAACACTTTCAAGGTGGTGGTATACGTAAAAAATGGTGGTGTCGAAGTAAAAAAAAAACTTGCCCGCTGACACGGGCACCTATCTGGGCTAAGCCCCGGATCTCCTACAATCCTAAATCCGCCTCTGGCGGAGATCAGACGTCGTTATTGGATACTGCAAGGGAGAGAAGCAGTGCGGCGCTTCCAGCGAACCTGTCTAGACTGTCGTAAGTGGCGAGCGCAGCCCAGTATACCCCGGATGGCTGACCTACCTCCCTGTCGCCTCCGACTCGGCGACAAGCCTTTTCACTCCACCGGTATGGACTGTTTCGGCCCGCTGTATATAAAGAAAGGAAGAGGAACCGAGAAGCGGTGGGGTATTGTATTCAAATGCATGACAACTCCTTCCAACCATGAGCACAGACTCATTCCTTATGGCCTTCCGAAGATTCACATCGCGGAAAGGCAAACAGTCTATATTATTGTCTGATCACGGGACAAACTTCAAAGGCGGAGAAAGAGAGCTGAGAGAGAGCTTCCAAGCTATGGGCCCAGAACTTAAGACCCACCTCGCTCCATCCCAGATTGACTTCCAGTTTAATCCCCCGAACGCACCTCACTTCGGTGGAACTTGGGAACGAGAAGTACGTTCAATAAAGACAGCCCTGTACGCCGTGCTTGGGGCCCAGACCGTGGCGGAAGAAGTCTTAATGACAGTCCTCACGGAGATCGAGGGAGTATTGAACTCAAAGCCCCTCGGTTACGTCTCAAGTGATGTAGCAGATGTCGACCCAGTCACCCCCAACACACTCTTGATGGGGCGGCTGGACCCCGCGCTACCACAGACAATGTACAGGCCTGAAGAAGCGAACGGCCGAAGAATGTGGAGGTACAGTCAAGTATTGGCTGACAAGTTTTGGAACAGCTTCCTACTCCACTATCTACCGTCTCTACAGACCCGCCAGAAATGGGTGAAAGAGAGAGACAATTTGACAGAAGGAACAGTCGTCATGATTATCGACCAGTCACTACCCCGAGCTATGTGGCCGGCTGGCCGCGTAAGCAAAGTGATCACCGGTGCCGACGGAAAGGTCCGAGCAGCCGAAGTGCTCGTCCAAGGACGGATCTACACCCGACCCGTGGCGAGGCTAATAGAACTGCCAAGGCTCCCCGATACTATCGATGACGACCATGACCCCATGACTTTGTGAACTGCCCGACCCCTCACAACAGACATTGAGTAGTGGACAGTGCGGTTAATCTGTCTCTGCTTAGCTAATTAGGTGGGACTAATTAGGAGGCGGCTGTTACAAAGGATCAGATTAAACCGAATATATATATTTATTGATTGATATATATTGCATAGTATTTGTATATCGTTTGATATCCCTTGTATATTCCTTGTACATATACACGGAATATCCCTTTAGCCTAGACCAGACCATAATATTTCATTCTCCTATTGGACAGCGGTCCACAGGCGCCAGAGCCATGCCTCCGGAGTCAGGTTCAAGGCCACCGCCAAGACATGTCTGTACATGCCCGGCCTTGCCCAGGGATACGAGACAGAAATGAGGTTGGCACTAGATTGTTCGCCGTGCATATAAATATGGCGCAGGTGAATACAGAAGTAGTTACCCAATAAGTTGAAGCCTCACCCACGATACTCCGTGCGGTGAAGTATGGCCTGTTTGGCCCCAAATAGAGCATTGAGACCGCGTGCGAATTAATAACTGAATTGTCAGAGTTTGGCGCTATACCGTCGAGTGCGACATATTTCTATTAAGTCAGTAATAGTCTATTTGTGTATAGTGTATCGTGCGGCTAAAGTTCTACAGTGACCAGCATCACCAACGCTTCCTCGTATCAGCTAGAGTGCTTATCCAGGCTGGGCTGCTTTCATGGCGCTTTCACCCGAGGAGACCTAGACGAGAACCGTGTGGACATGTACACTGGATTAATCTACCCGACGACTACATAGCCCTTTGCGGCTGGATTATATTTGTTTTGGTCCTGTGATTTATGGAGCGGAGAATCGCCGACGCCTACCCGTGTGGGATTTACCCTGAGGAGCCAAGTCGAGTCTGCGCCTCAGAGAGCCTGAGGCCGGCTAGCTTTCTTCACTGTGGAGCTACAGTCTACGGAGAACAGCTGTATTCGTCTGTGGATCAAGAGACTATTGCACCGTCTCCTGTACTTGGAGTCTCCTTAGTCATCGTTGACCAGACTCTCTACTACCGACAGATCCTCTACCCCTGCTGGCTTACAACCGGGGGGACCCTTCCAGTATCTCCCGCTATATATTACTAGTGTACCATAGATATAATTCCCTAAGATTCAGGTTGTATAATTACCTCCTGCGTAACCAGAGAATGGACATTCATTATTGATTTGCCTACGCACATTCCTTTGCCTTATAAGCGCATCCAAAGTATAATAGAGAAGTATATTATGTACCTTTTGCTGCTATAAATACTTGATTACACTTTGTGTGGAACCGATTCATTGTGGGAAGTGTTCATCATATTTATATATCATGTACTGTATGGCCAGTAATTAAAGTACATAAAGCGGTAGTGGTTTAATGATACCATACTTATCAATACAGTCAGGGAATTGTACCCCTCAGTTACAACTATGCATGTGTTAATGTTGAGGTTGTGCCAAAAGGAAAATGGTATTGTCCCACCTGCCGTATAGGCTCCCTCAGTTTCTGCCAAAAAGGGTCAAGAAACCTTGTAAAAAAAAAAACGTAGGTTATGCTTATGCTATTTTCAGTAAACCATTGTGTAGCTTCATACATTTTTATTGACGTCTTCATTTATATCCGATGTACAGCCTAATTACAAACAACTCCTGATAAGTGCTATTTTGATTTATATTCTGAAGCTGATTTGCACACACACTACACCCATGCTGTGATTTTTATATATATTTTTCTATTTAACCAGGCAAGCAGCACATTGGAAGGAGGATTTCTGGAAGGAGGATATTGTGAGTGGGTGACAATTGTGTGTATCAAACAATAATAATAGTTATGTTATGTATTGTAAATGAGATATTATATTGTTGTTTATGCTGCTATATTTTATTTGTCACATGCATACCAGGGCATACAGTGAAATGCAGGTGGTCATGCCCGCCTTGATTGTGCAAAATACAATAATAAAAATAGGGAAAAAAAGAAAATAGGTAAGACACAAGATATGCATGATAAAAAAAAGACATGCTAAATTACTGATAATCTGGTTCCTATGTACACTACTATACAATATACAATTTACAATTTTAACTCTTAACTGATGGGCAAAGGTTCACCAGAGCACAACAAGACACTTCAGTTAAAATCAACAACTGATGGGCGGCTACGTGGTACAGTGGGCAAGGCGCTCAACACAAATACTGGAGACGCTGGGTTCGCCTGTTCGAGCCCAGCGCTCCACATTGCTTTCAGTTTAGCTTGTCGTCCGTACTAATACACATTGGCAGTATTAGGGGGTGGGAAACTGATGGGTGGGGATCGGGCGTTGTGGAGAGTGACTCCTACAGGTCGGTTGGTGCGCCTGCGCAGTAGAATCAGGAAGCGGTGGGGGCGGCGCCCCTCCAAAGCGCAGACCCCTGACGCTGAAAGATCGCGCCGCGCAGGTGGAAAGATGCGAAGTCCTGCTGTTACCTCGAGTATCGGAGGGGACTCGTGCTATGTATGACTTGAGCAATTTTCCTTGTGGTTTCTAAGTCAATTGGAGCTAACTGCGACTTCCCGCGAGTAAAGGCAGGGATTTTTACCTGAGCCATTATGCAACCTAAAGTGTCCTAAATATCAAAGCCACGGTCAGCGAGAATTAAATCACCAGGAACAATGTTGTCCAAAAAGCCACAGTTTTCGATTATGTACTTATCGCTAACTCTTCCTCCCCATGCATTTGATATGTAAGAAACTGTGCCCTGTGGTGTAATACCAATCAAAAATTTTACTGTTTTATGATGCTTGTAGGAAGACCATGTTTCTGCTCTGGCTATAAGGTTAGATGGACGATCTATAAAAACCTCAAAGCAGTCGACAATAACAACACATTTTTTCCCAAAATGTTTTCTGAATTGTATTGGCATGGTTTTTTGCAAATGTTCTCTTTCTGGCCATATAACAACTGGTTTCATGCGAATAAACATGACATCAATGACATCAGTAAATACCCTAGAAGCAGTGGATATTGACACATTGAATGCATACCACAGGAAGGTTGTAGAAACATTAAGCCTTAGTCACATCAATGTCAGCATCAGCATCTTGAATGTATTAAGTGACTTCTTCACAGGAAGGTGGGGACTAAGGTATGTAAAGAGTGCTAACAAAATCTGGAATGTAGGTAGACCAGTGAAAAATAAAACCTTCTCATCTTTACCCACAAATGCACTTTGGGCATAGGTAGAGGACAACTGTTTCACATCAGAACGCAACTGAAGGTTTTCCGCTCTCAGATTTATAACTTCATTGGTCATACAATAAATAAAATCACCAGTCATTTCAGTTTGAGTCCCTATACTGCACACATTATCACTTGCAGCAGAATCATCAGCAGCTGGTATGTCCATAAGAAGCAAGGCATGGGCAGCATCAACCTTCAGTTTCTGCTGGGTACGATTCACACGACGTTGGTAGCGTGTTTCTTTAGGTGGTTGCAGAGAAGGCTCTTGCTTTCCTGTCATATTTACAGATGGCACCCAATCTGGGTCATCCTTCTTGTACAGGTGACACTTCTTTTAATTTTTTCATATTTTTTTTGATCCACTTTTTCTCCCATTTTCTATATTTTCTCCCATCCCAATTTCGTATCATCAAATTCAACCCTCCCCTGTCACGAACGCTGTTTCTTGCCTCCCACAAGCCGGCTGCAATGTGGACTAAGTCATACATAGCACAAGTCCCCTCCGGTACTTGAGGTAACAGCAGTCGCATCTTTTCACCTGCGCAGCTCGATCTCTCAGTGGCGAGGAGTAACGCGTGGGAGGCTCACGCTGCCCCCGACACTTCCTGATTCTACTGCGCAGGCGCACCAACCGACCTGTAGGAGTCGCTGTCCACAACGCCCGATCCCCACCCATCAGTTTCCCACCCCCTAATACGGCCAATGTGTATTAGTACGGACGACCAGCTAAACTGAAAGCAATGTGGAGCGCTGGGATCGAACAGGCGATCCCAGCGTCTCTGCATTCGTGGCGAGCGCCTTGCCCACTACGCCACGTAGCCGCCCTTATTTTTTCATATTTAAAGTTTTTATTTTTCACAAGCAAGACAATACATACATGACAAGACAAACTAAGACAAAAATAACAATAATAATAATAATAATAATAATAATAATAATAATAATAATAATAATAATAATAATAATAATAATAATAATAATAATAATAATAATAACAACAAGGGGGTGAGGGGGGGTTGCAGAGTGTTACAAAGGTTCAGTACACAAACATATTCCAGATAGTGATCTAACAAAGTTCAGGGGACCTTGAAGGCCATCGGGCCTATCACTCTCTTGAAGAGATAGAGCAGCCTGTTCCATTGATATCAAGTCCATGAAGTCCTTGCGCCAGTTCTCCAAACTGAAGCAGTTCGGTTTGCGTTCTTTCCAGTTCATTAAAATAATCAGTTTGCATGCTAGAAAAGCCAGTGCTACAATATTATTTACAATCTTTGCTTGAGCAGTGTCCATTTTTACACCCAATATACAAGTTATAGGGCAAGGATTAATGTCAATTTGGAGAGTAACTGACAGGTCCTCAGCAATGTCCAACCAAAATGTCCTACCAAGCGGGCAGTGCCACAGCAAGTGCATGAGCGTACCCTCTACTCCACACCCATGCCAGCACAATTTGGGTAGGGTGTGATTCATTTTATTCAGTGTACAGGGTGTTATAAAGGCCCTGTGTAGTATCTTTAATTGTATAATTTTATATCTAACACATTTTGATATTTTAGTACTATTCCTAAGTGCTGCTTCCCATTGTGTTTCAGATATGGGTATACCCATGTCTCGCTCCCATTGGACTTTAGTTTGGGTATTGGTATCAGGGGTGGTTGAACATGATAGTTTATACATTGCAGAGACAATGCCTTTCCTGCCTGTAATTCCCCTTAATGTTTCTTCCAAGACTCTGTTTGTTCCTATAGCTATGCCTTTAGACAACAATGATTTAATAACTGATTGTATTTGTAAATAAGATAAAAATTATGTGTCTTTCAGCCCAAACTGTGTTTTAAGTTCATTAAAAGGTATCATATTTCCACTTTCGATCACTTGCCCCACCTGTGTTATATTATGTTGTTGCCATACATAATTTTTTAGGGTTTTACCTCCTGCAGAGAGCAACAGGTTTTTCCATAATGGACATGGAATATCCACTAAAGGCCTGGCGTTTATGTAAGATTTTCACTATTTCACATGAAAATTCTAAAAGCGGATTGTCCAGTCTGGGAGTGATTTTTGGGTTATACCACAACATTGAAAGAGATAGATCTTTGTTATGTTCTTCTATAATTTGTTCTTCAAGCCATTCCCAGCTGCCAATCTGTCTCACACTATTGTAAGCCCACTGCAAGGGGTATCTTGAGTTATATGCTATGTAATACTGGTGGATATCTGGTAGTTCTATTCCTCCACTACTTCTACAGGTCACACTTTTGACCTGGAATACAATAATGAAAAATATAGCACACTTTTGACGCTACATTTTAGGAACATTTACAGAAACTAGGAGTCTTACACTACTGTAGTAGGTTATGAAATGAGATAAGAATCAGATATCAAGCCAAGAATGCAAGAAACGGCAGCTTAATATCAATATGGTTGCATACTATTCCACTGTAAAATGATAGTTGCTGTTATTAATATTTCACATAAAGTTACCTGACAAGAAATGCGCAGAACAAACTCGAATGTTGACAAGAGTCTTGCCATGGAAATCCTGGTTCAGTTTGGCCAACCACAAACGCCTCCTTTCCTGAGACAATTGTTTGCCCTCTTCTCCTTGATTTGTAATAACAATTGGCAATCTGAAGTACTCCAAATGTTTTTCCCAGTCCGACCTATGAGTGCAACCAAGAACACGGCAATAATTTACCATTTTGAGCAACAATGATCTTGAAAAGTTGCTAGTTCACTTGCAATCACCCGCTGTTTACGTCAAAGTTTCTCGCCAAGATGGCCGACTTCCGATTTGATGACACGCCGTGAAAACACTCTATTGTACGCCCCCACACGACTTTAGCTAAAAGACACCTGTAACAATAAGCGGCGTGTGTTGGCGAGCTCCACTTTTGACTGTCTGACACGTTTTTTTGTCTTCCCTCTCGTCTGTGAAGTCGGAACAAATGTTGTGGCATTTTCTAACAAATGGTATAGCTAAATGAAACCCCTAGGGGGCCGCAGCGCTAACTGCCAAGTACCCCCCCCACTTCCCTCCGAGCCATTATGACTGTCCTAACGCTTTCCAAAAACACCTCTCTCCACATTCCTGTTCATTTGCATTTGAATTGCGGCGCGGCTGTACAAAAACAAACATAAATCAAAAAAAAGAAAAAAAGAGAGAGAGAAGGGTGGGCCGGAGGGGGGGGTTAAGGAAAAGCGCCGGCGGATTCCAGTCAGGCAATTAGCAAGTGTCAATCATTCTGGAGGTAAAAAATATATATACACACACACACACACACACACACACACACACAGACAAGCACACACAGATACACAGACACTTTTTTTGTATCCCCCCCCCCCCCCCCCAAACTCATCAGGCTTAAGTGCTCGTTGGTGGCGGCCAATGGGAGCGTGGCGGGGTCGGGGTTGCCGTGGTGATATGCGGGGACATTTAGAGGACTCCGATAAACTCTGCTATTTAAAAGGTTATGACAATTAACGCAGCTCGCCGCAAATTACCGCTCACAGACCTTTACACACGGACAGCTCTCGCTCTTATCGCCATGCGGCACCCTCCCTCTCTCCCTCCCTCCCTCCCTCTCTCTCTCTCTCTGCCATATGCCCTCCATTTCCGCAGTCCTCCCTCCCTCCCCTCCTCCTCTGTCCTTTCCTCCCTCTCTCTCTCTCTCTCCATCCGCCTCCTCCCTGCCACACAGCACTTTTATGATCCCTCCTTAATTAACAGAGTTCTTCACTTAATATTCAAATGCTGACCAATTAATGACATTGAACTTTGGATGTCGCTGCTCACCACTCTCCCCTATGACTCTCTCTCTCTCTCTCTCTCTCTCTCTCTCTCTCTCTCTCTCTCTCTCTCTCTCTCTCTCTCTCTCTCTCTCTCTCTCTCTCTCTCTCTCTCTCTCTCTCTCTTCCTTTTCTCTCATACCTGTCCCTCTCTTCCTCTCTCTCTCGTCACCTTGCTGTGTGGTTGTGGGTGGTGGTTCCGGTGCTATGGAAGAGGTGGAGGCGGGGGGGGGGGGGGGTGAAAGCGATGAAGGCTTTGTCCGTTACACACAGCTGGGCTGAGGGAGACGGAAGGGTGGGGGCACCGCAGAATGGGAGAACGGGCTTTTAATTAACCCCAAGTGTCATTAAGAATGGGGTGTGTGTGTGTGTGTGTGTGTGTGTGTGTGTGTGTGTGTGTGTGTGTGTGTGTGTGTGTGTGTGTGTGTGTGTGTGTGTGTGTGTGTGTGTGTGTGTGTGTGTGTGTGTGTGTGTGTGTGTGTGTGTGTGTGTGTGTGTGTGTGTGTGTGTGTGTGTGTGTGTGTGTGTGTGTGTGTGTGTGTGTGTGTGTGTGTGTGTGTGTGTGTGTGTGTGTGTGTGTGTGTGTGTGTGTGTGTGTGTGTGTGTGTGTGTGTGTGTGTGTGTGTGTGTGTGTGTGTGTGTGTGTGTGTGTGTGTGTGTGTGTGTGTGTGTGTGTGCGTGCGTGCGTGCGTGCGTGCGGGGGGGGGATTTAGCTCTGAAGAAGCACAGCCTGGCACCGACAGCCATGTGGGCGATTCCGGGGGTGTGGAGGGGGAACAGGAAATGACACGCAGGAAGTGGAGAGCAAAGGACGCGGGTCGCGGGTCGGGAGCATCTTCACAGCCCATTGTGAGGAGCCTGTATTGTGCTGGAAAATAATACCCTTTAAAAGCCCTTGAATATACAGTTACTCTCAACCACCCGCTGGATATGATTGTTTATTACATTTGATTGATGCTTTAATTATCAAAATGATCAAGCTCTTAATCGATAGGAGAGCAGAAAAATAAGTTCTGAACCGCACTCAACCGAAGTTGTAAAGGGTTTGTTTACCAAGTCAGATACATATGATATGAAAGTTGCACGTCGCATCCTACTAGGGGTGTAAAGGTACACGTTACCGTACCGAACGGCTGTGTAGTGTACCGAACTAATACAACGGTATGTTAACCACTAACGGCCACCCACCGGGGGCTGTTTTTTTTCACAATCTAATATAAATTGTCTTTCTTTTTTCTTTTTTTACAAGTCGATTATTAATTTCAATATGGAATATTCGTTGACAGCCCTACAAGTACAATTAGTTACTGCACACTACATCACCCCTGAGTGGATCATGGAAAGCAAAACTTTCCCCCACTGTACTGAAAACCCGTACCGAACCTTGACTTAAAAACCGAGGTACGTACCGTACCGTACTGTGGTTTTTGTGTACCGTTACACCCCTACATCCTACCCATCAACATTGTACATACAACCTTAACCCTTTCACTACCACACTACAGAAGGTTAACCTTTCACAGTGAAAGGGGTTAACCTTCTGTATTGTCGCAGTGAAAGGGTTAACCCTTTGGTAGTGTGGTAGTGAAAGGGTTCATTGATAGACAGACACACAAAAGGATCACGTTTTTTTAGCACGGTACAGTGTCTACGCCAAACTCCAAAGCTGGACCAAAAGCGGTTGACTGAACCAAGAGTATACAAAGAGGTGATTATTATATTTCACAGTTTTCTCATTGATGAAAAAGCGGACATTGCAGAACACGTCATAATGTGTGTAAATCATTCCATATTTTCAATATAAATAACCAGTGTTCCAGTCAGTATTCAAAACGTATCCTTCTCTCCAGTGACCTCTCTCCGCCCAGGGGTTCAGATAACACAAGCACCGGCACAGGCTACTTGCTAGTTTATGATACATAAATACTGCAGGTGACACAATGTTATTTGCTTATGTAACAGTATCTGCACTCTGTCATTTGGTCCCTTGCAGTCTTCCCTTTTTTGGATACTCAGATACTTAGTTCTATAGTGGTGGTGAAACACTATACTACCTACTATACTAATATGTCTATACTACTATTATGCACTCAAGACTGTAGCACTCAAGTTCAACACTGTTTGACAAACAATCTTACTTAGCTGCCAGAGTTGTACCCTTCCTGCTGACCTGAGCTTAAAAGCGTCAGCAAAATTACTTAATGTAAATGTAAAATGTGGACAGGCTTGAGGTGAGGGGGGGGGTGGAGGCTATGAGAGGAGGGTAGCACAATGACAGTGGAGCTCCACCCAGCTATAATATCATGGGACTCAAAACAGGTTTGTAACAGTGCTATCTATCCGTTTATCTATAGAATCTATTCAGATGTTGGCCATTGCTTCCAAAGATAGTATTCCTGAATACATTTCATAGGTTCAATAGCACAGGTTGCCAGCAGTGTTTTAGCTTTTTTTCTTAAGTTATGCAATATCCTGTAAATGCCAGGGGAACAGCTGTTATCAACATCTATTGTAGCTTATCATCTGGTCCAAGAGTAGAATTGTAGATTTATAAGGTTGGTATAAAAGCACAGGTTGTGGGGAAACATAAGCCTTTTACATCATGCTCTCTTATGTATTATCTATATAATTTACACCATGCTCTCTTATATGTATTATCTATATAATTTACATCATGCTCTCTTATTCATGCTCTCTTATGTATTATCTATATAATTTACATCATGCTCTCTTATGTATTATCTATATAATTTACACCATGCTCTCTTATGTATTATCTATATAATTTACATCATGCTCTCTTATGTATTATCTATATAATTTACATCATGCTCTCTTATGTATTATCTATATAATTTACACCATGCTCTCTTATATGTATTATCTATATAATTTACATCATGCTCTCTTATGTATTCTCTATATAATTTACATCATGCTCTCTTATGTATTATCTATATAATTTACATCATGCTCTCTTATGTATTATCTATATAATTTACACCATGCTCTCTTATGTATTATCTATATAATTTACATCATGCTCTCTTATGTATTATCTATATAATTTACATCATGCTCTCTTATGTATTATCTATATAATTTACACCATGCTCTCTTATATGTATTATCTATATAATTTACATCATGCTCTCTTATGTATTCTCTATATAATTTACATCATGCTCTCTTATATATTCTCTATATAATTTACATCATGCTCTCTTATGTATTCTCTATATAATTTACATCATGCTCTCTTATGTATTCTCTATATAATTTACATCATGCTCTCTTATGTATTCTCTATATAATTTACATCATGCTCTCTTATGTATTCTCTATATAATTTACATCATGCTCTCTTATGTATTCTCTATATAATTTACATCATGCTCTCTTATGTATTCTCTATATAATTTACATCATGCTCTCTTATGTATTCTCTATATAATTTACATCATGCTCTCTTATGTATTCTCTATATAATTTACATCATGCTCTCTTATGTATTATCTATATAATTTACATCATGCTCTCTTATGTATCATTTACATCATGCTCTCTTATATGTATTCTCTATATAATTTACATCATGCTCTCTTATGTATTCTCTATATAATTTACATCATGCTCTCTATGTATTCTCTATATATGATATATATATATATATATTCCATAACTGGAATAAGCAGAATATTTGTTGGTTCATTGTTCATTCATTCGTCTGGAAGCAGCAGGCTACAGTAGGCTACACATAGGGCCGGGCCCGATGAAGAAAATGCATAATGATGGTAATCATATTTCTCTATAATCACAATTATTTTTCACAAGATAAATAATCCATTTGATGGCCATCGCATGATAATGTAAAGTGTGATATCAAACCAAAATGTTTAAACCAAAACCAAGAAAGATCCCCTCAACTAAGATCTCATTCTGTGTTAATATGTGGTAGTCATCATTCATGTAGATTAATTGTGTGAGACGACATCACAATATCATAACTTCATCACGGTATCATAATCTCATCACGATAATGATCCCGATATGATAAAACGATAATATTGAATTATCGCTACACACCATTTCCACACCACTGTGAGTTTTGAGTCTGCATGGCTCACAAGCAGTCTGTTGTCATCGTGCCTCCTCCTTCCCTCCTGCCTCACTCTGTCTAACACAGCAGAAAACCCCCCATAATAAAGAATAATCAGTATCCCTTCCAATTACAGCTCCCTCATCCCATAATTACCATGTATACACAATTAGAATGCAACAAAATATCATAGGCTATATAGTCAGTTATGAGTTACAGCTAAACGAATGGCCTGTCTGGGCATGTATTGCCTTCTGGTGTTTTCTTCTCAAGGGATAACCTTGTCCAAGTATCTGACACATTAAATCAAGTTGAGATTAATAATATGCCTGTGAAGAAGAAGCTCTTTCACGTGCAGAAGATCCTTCACACACATTTACACACATTTGTATAGTGATTCCTGTATTCAAGTGTGTGTGTGTGTGTGTGTGTGTGTGTGTGCGTGCGTGCGTGCATGCGTGTGTGTGTGCGTGCGTGTGTGTGCGTGCGCGCGCACGCATGTGTGTGTGTGTGCTTTGTCCCATCTGTATAGTGTTTCACTATTCATACATTTCAATAATTCAGCACTAATTATCTCCCAAAGCTTAAACAGTGAGTCTCTGGTTACATGTTCAGGTTTCCCGTGACTGGTCAGCAGTTAATTGATGCAGGTGTTGTTAATTAGATGATGACTGTTCATTGATATGAACCAGGTGTGTCTATGGTCAGGGGAGGAGGGTCTTAACTTGCTTGTATCCACAATAAAGAGTATTGATGTTCATGGGCAAACCTATCAACGAAACCAGCTGTGTCTAAATTCGTTACACTTTGTTACCATCCAATCACACGGTCGTTACTGGGAGAGGGAGCTACGATTTATATAAGTAGTCTTTTAAAGAAACTACTTTTCAATGCAAGAGTGACTGAGTTTAAATACATATTTAAAGACAATTTCGATGGCGGATTGGCTTCATTAGAAGGTATAAAGTGGAAGGATCAGAGAGCAAAGAGGGCATGAAACAAACGGTCAACCCACAACACCTTCATCATGGTCCAAGCTAGCTATGCAACTTAGCCCAATTCCAATATTCATTGTCATTCATCAATGTTTATTGTCTACTTTCTTTTATATCATATTATGGAATTTGTTTGAATTGTGAGTTGAAGATAAAAAGTTAATATAAAGTCAAGGTTTATCACTAAATTATTTCTGAAATATTAGATCGGGTAATGTTCCTGAAAATCCTAGTCTCAGTTCGATACTAGTTATTCAGGAGGTAGAGCGTTCCACTGATAATCAGAAGGTCCCTGGTTCGATTCCGGCTTTTCCCTGCAGCCTATCAGTCTATCAGTGAGCTGGATACAATCCTACCTGGAGGGGAGAGAACAGATGGTGGAGGTAAACGGTACCCTACCCCCCCCCCCCCCCCCCTCACAGTGAGCTGTGGTGTTCCACAAGGAAGCATACTAGGACCGCTACTATTCCTAATTTATGCAAATGACATGTCGTCAGCTTGTGACTGCAACTTGTTCCTGTTTGCGGACGACTCAGCCCTGCTGGTCTCTGACAAGAACAAGTTACAGGTTGAAAAAGCCCTCAGCTCGGAACTAGGCAAAATCTGCATATGGCTCGCCGACAACAAACTATCATTACACATGGGCAAAACAGAGTCCATTCTCTTCGGTTCAAATAACAAACTCAGCAAGACCGACGGCTTCTCGGTTACAGTAGGTGACAATATTGTCACAAGGAAAGATGAAATTACCTACTGGGTTCCATCCTAGAGGCTAATTTTTCCTGTGACAAAATGGCATCCAATGTAATAAGAAAAAAGTCAACCAACAAACTCGATTCTTGTACCGGATCTCCTCTCTGGTAAACAAGAATACCCTGAAGACTCTGGCAGGGGTATTACGACAATGCGTGCACCTCATGGTACCAAAGCACCTCAAAGGCACTAAAAAACAAATTACAAACATCTCAAAACAAGCTAGTCAGACTACTGCTTGACCTGACTCCTAGAACCCACCTCACCCCTGCCCACTTTGACAACCTAGGATGGCTTAGAGTAGACGACAGAGTACAGCAACTTGCAATGGGCCTGGTCTACAAGATACACTACGCGACCAAGGTACCCATGTACATGTCAAAATACTTCCCAAAGGTCAGTGAATACCACGATCACAACACCAGAGGGAGTTCCACAAATCATGTTAAACCCAGATTCGGCTCAAAGAAGGGACTAAACACGTTTCGCAATTATGCCACATCAATGTGGAACGCCCTACCCAAAGCTGTAAAGGAATGTGAATCACTACCCACTTTCAAAAACACTCTCAAAGAACACCTATGGGAGACTGCAATTCGAAACTGGCCCCTACAAATGTCCTAACCTAGTTGTACAGTAAATGACCAAGTATGGCTTTGTCAGTATTCCAGTGTACAGTGCCCCCCCCCTACCCAACCCCCCCCCCCCCCCCCCCCCCCCCCCCCCCACCTCCAATGTACAGCCCCCACCCACCCAACCCCACCCCACCCACCCAACCTCCTCCAATGTACAGTTTCTACGTCAAATGTATATACCGTACTTTTCGGACTATAAGCCACGGCTTTTTCCCCCATTTTTCGACCCTGCGGCTTATATAACGGTGCGGCTTATATGTGGACCAAACCCGAAAATATTGCTTTTTTTACTGCATTTTTTACTGTTATTTATCTGTTCCCTTATTTGCTAAACTTAATACAACTTGTAAATGAGTTAATTCTTGTTATTTGTATTGTGACAATCCCCTCTGTGCACGAACCCTTACATATGGTAATTAAACATTAAAACACCTGCGGCTTATAGTCCAGTGCGGCTTATATATGTACACATCATTCAATTTAGCTGCTGCGGCTTATAGTCAGGTGCCGCTTATAGTGCGAAAAGTACGGTACACTCTTTTTCTGGACACTTTTTGTATCACAAACAGTACTGTATTTGCAAATATGATATGTCATAAATGTATAGATGTAGCAGTACTGTCTATCTGTATGTCATGTATGTCATATATGTTATGATGAATTGAAAAT
>NW_028169782.1:40000-42433 GCF_963971535.1 Notolepis coatsorum | reverse complement strand
TGCGCCAATCTGAGAAAGGTATTGCCCGACCTTCTCAGCATGTGACTTGCACACACCAGAGCGGTAACATCCTAGATCACTGTTACCCGCAATTTAAAGGTGGCTACAAGGCTCATTCTGATAGTGGCTTCGGTAAGTCAGATCACGCATCAATTTTTTCTTACACCGAAGTACAGACAGAAAATTAAAAGTACTCCCGTAGTCTCGGCAGAGGTGCAGAAATGGGATGTGACGTCAGAGGGATACGATCCGGTCAGTGTTTCACAACACAGACTGGAATGTGTTCCGCGACACAGATAACATTAATGCCTACACGGAGACAGTGCTGGACTATGTTTGTACTAGGTGAAAGAAACAATCCCCACTACAAAATGAAGTTTACCCAAATCAAAAACCCTGGGTAGACAAATCCGTCCGTGAAGCTCTGAGAGAGCGCACCAAAGCATACAACGACGGCCTAGAGGCAGGCAACATGAATGACCAAAGGTGGCGCGATACAACGTAAGGAGGACGTGTCAGAGGCCAAACGACGCTACAGGGATAAAATTGAACTCCAGTTTGAACAAGCTGACTCTAGAGCTATGTGGCAGGGGCTCAAAACGATGACAGACTACAAAGGCGCCTCCCTCAAACTGAACAGTGACATCTCCTTAGCAAATGACCTCAATACCTTCTATGCGAGGTTTGATGCTGGTAATAACAACACCAGCTCACAAGCTCGGCAATGGGGGGGGGGGGGGTCAGCTGCTGTTGGAGGCCCGCAGTGTTCAGGGTAACAGAGCATGAGGTGAGGCGGACCTTTAAAAAAAGTGAATATCAGGAAGGCAGCAGGTCCAGACGGCATCCCCGGCCGCGTCCTAAAAGTCTGTGCCGACCAACTGGCCCCAGATTCACTGACATATTTAACCTGTCCTTAGAACAGGCTGTCATCCCCACCTGCCTGAAGAAGTCCACTATTATCCCTGTACCCAAAAATCCAAGCCTGCTTGCCTCAACGACTACCGCCCTGTAGCTCTCACCTCCATAGCCATGAAGTGCTTCGAGAAGCTAGTAAAGGGCTACATCTGCTCCTCCCTCCCCCATCAACATGGACCCCCTGCAATTTGCATACCGCCCCAACAGGTCCACGGAGGACGCCATATCCCATGTGCTGCACACAGCAGCATCACACCTGGACAAGAGGCAGGGGAACTATGTGGGAATGCTATTCATCGACTACAGCTCGGCATTCAATACCATAGTCCCCTCCATACTCATAGCCAAGCTCAGGGACCTGGGCTGGGCTATGACCTCTGCCAGTGGGTCTTGGACTTCCTGACTGGCAGACCCCAGGTGTGAGAGCAGGCAACTGCACCTCCTCATCCATCACCCTCAACATAGGGGCCCCCCAGGGCTGTGTTCTGAGTCCCCTCCTCTACTCCCTGTACACACACGACTGTGTGGCTCAGCGGAGTAGCAATACAATCGTCAATTTGCTGACGACACTGTGGTGGTGGGCCTGATCTCTGCCAACGACAGAGGGCCTACCTGGAAGAGGTCAAGGTCCTGCGGGGATGGTGCCAGGAAAACAGCCTCTCCCTGAACGTCAGCAAAACAAAGAGATGAATGTGGACTTCAGGAGGTCGGGGGTCAAGGATACAGCCCCTCAGCATCGACGGGGCACCGGTTGAGAGAGTCAACAGCTTCAAGTACCTCGGAGCCTACATATCCGAGGACTTGACATGGACCACACACATTAACAGTGTGGTGAAGAAGGCACGACAACGCCTCTACTTCCTCAGGCGCCTAAGGAAGTTCCAAGTCAGCCAGAAGATCCTTAAGAACTTCTACTCATGTACAATAGAGAGCATCTTGACCGGCAACATCACCTCCTGGTTTGGAATAGCACTGCAAAAGACCAAAGCAGACTACAAAGATGACACGTTCAGCCGAACGCACAATTGGAGGGGGGCTCCCCACCCTCCAGAACATTTACTACAAGCGTTGCAAGGGGAAGGCTAAGAGAATTATTAAGGACTCGAGCCACCCGAACAACTGCCTCTTTGAACTGCTGCCGTCAGGCAAGCGATACAGGAGTCTCAAGGCGAGCACAGAAAGACTCAGAAGTAGCTTCTATCCCCAGGCCATCAGGCTGCTAAACTGAACAATGAATGACACTACACAACAACAACACCAACACACATAGCACACACATCCACACACACACTCCTTTAAACAAACACACTGTAGCACCCACTCCACACACTTTATAGCACACACCCACTTAAACAAACACACTGTAGCACCCACTCCCCACACTTTATATTTATGGATGAAGGATTGCACTACAACTCGAACACCTTACTGTAAATTGTACCTAAAATTGTACCTCATCCCATTTCTGCTTGCACTAGATAGTACTGTACATTAGTACATGCATAGTATTGTGTATTG
>NW_028169782.1:17500-27500 GCF_963971535.1 Notolepis coatsorum | reverse complement strand
GTCGCTTTAGTTTCCCGCACGGTCCACCCGTATAGGGATTTATCATTGGGAACATTTATTATCGGCTATTGTAATAATTCTGCCTCATGAACATTGGCAAGCTAAAATGTTTTGCACAAAATGAGTTCCCTTCTATATCACTAACATTATTGTTTAAAAAATGTTGGTTGAAATAAAATTATACGTAATTATTATACAATTAATTGCGAATTGTTTCATGTTGAGCTATAGATTGTGGATGAATACACACAGAAAGGTACACCGTGCCAATGTCCATGCTTTATTTGTTTTAAACGAGACGATTTAGAAATGGGCAATGCGGAAATACATTGCAATTTCAAGCGAGGTGGACCGGCCGGAAACACAGGACGCAGTGTGAGTCCCTGCTTCTCTTTCACTCCCTACAGGGACCATAGCTGCTGAGTGGCCTGCCATAGGCGCCCATAGATTATAACCCCATGTAACCCCGATGCATTCTTAACCCTTTCAATACCACCACACTACCAAAGGGTTAAGCCTTTCACTGCGACAATACAGAAGGTTAACCCTTTCACTGCCACACATTTGTACCTCACTGTTTACTCACTGTACTTAGATTGTACTTAGGCTGTACTTTAGATTGTATATTGTATTGTATATTGTATATTCCTCTTTTACTTACTTTTTTAATTACTTTTTTACTGCATGAAGCACACACTCAGGGGCTCATACAGAACCAAGCATTTCACCGTAAAGTACATGTATTTTATTGTCACAAATAATAGACAAACTTGAAACTTGAACTTGAAACACGACAAAGGGTTAACAGTGCCTCAATCAGACGGACAGGCGGCTAGACAGACGGGCAGTCAGTCCGTGCTGATAGGCTGGCAGCGAGATGGGCAGACAAGACGGTCAATCAGGCGCTTCAGACAGATAGATGGGCGGGAGCGACGTCAACCTCACGTCCTCACGGGTATAGGGACCTCACCCGGGACAATTGTAGGACATTTGTCCTCTTTAGTACGTTTTCTCTCTTTCTCTCCGTCTAGATCTCTGATCCTCCCTCTCTCCTCCCTCCCTCTCTCTCTCTCTCTCTCTCTCTCTCTCTCTCTCTCTCTCTCTCTCTCTCTCTCTCTCTCTCTCTCTCTTTCTCTCTATCGCCCTCAGACCAAGAAGAAGCGATTTGCAGCAGCAATCCGTCGCTAATTCCCGCTCAGGGTTCATGAAAAATGTATGGCTGAGCAGACTGTGGGGAGATGCAGATTGGCGCAGGGGCCCCTCCGCTAGCGGGCTCAGCTCCGCATTAATAGAACATTATATCCCCCCCAAACCCCCCCCCCCCCCCTACATCCTTCTCCTACACCTCTATCTCATACTTCTTTCTCTCTTTTTTTGGTTTCTCTTTCTCGCTCTCGTTCTTTTTTTGATAAAACGGTCTTATGATTCCTACGGGGAGGGAAACATGTAAAACTACCAAGGAATACATTTGGTTGTTATGGCTCTCTCTCTCTCTCTCTCTCTCTCTCTCTCTCTCTCTCTCTCTCTCTCTCTCTCTCTCTCTCTCTCTCTCTCTCTCTCTCTCTCTCTCTCTCTCTCTCTCTCTCACCAAAGGGCTGCCTTTGAGCTTCCTCTGTCTCTTAACCTCTACCCCTATGCATCTATCTCTTCTCCATCTCTCCTCTCATTCTCCCCTCCTCTCTCCTCCTCTCATCACAAGCTAAAACAAAATACATGAATATTCCAGTACTCTGTGGAATATTAGCCGCTCAAACAACTCAAACACAGAAATGTGGAGTCTGAATAACTGTGTGTGTGTGTGTGTGTGTGTGTGTGTGTGTGTGTGTGTGTGTGTGTGTGTGTGTGTGTGTGTGTGTGTGTGTGTGTGTGTGTGTATGTGTGTGTGTGTGTGTGTCTGTGTGCACACATGCTCATAAGTGTGAGTGTGAGTGGGATAATGCATGAGTGTCTATGAGTATGCCTGTCTTTCTCTGTGTGTGCTTGTGGATGAGTGTAAGAGTGTGATATCGTTTGTATGTGTGTGTGTGTGTGTGTGTGTGTGTGTGTGTATGTGTGTGTGTGTGTGTGTGTGTGTGTGTGTGTGTGTGTGTGTGTGTGTGTGTGTGTGTGTGTGTGTGTGTGTGTGTGTGTGTGTGTGTGTGTGTGTGTGTGTGTGTGTGTGAGAGCAGGAGTGTGCCTGCCAGGCAGCTCAACAGACTGTCTCCAGATCCCAGATAATACTGGCCTTTAAAATACACCACACTACACTCACATCCAGCTGGGAAATGCATGCAGTTAAATGGGTCGAGTTTGTGTGTGTGTGTGTGTGTGTGTGTGTGTGTGTGTGTGTGTGTGTGTGTGTGTGTGTGTGTGTGTGTGTGTGTGTGTGTGTGTGTGTGTGTGTGTGTGTGTGTGTGTGTGTGTGTGTGTGTGTGTGTGTGTGTGTGTGTGTGTGTGTGTGTGTGCGTGCGTGCGTGCGTGCGTGCGTGCGTGCGTGCGTGCGTGCGTGCGTGCGTGCGTGCGTGTGTGTGTGTGTGTGTGTGCTTTTAAAAATAATAGTTTCAAACCAGGACTTGTTTAAGTTATAGAAGTAATAGTTTGTGGGGGGAAGTGAGGACATGTTGGTCAGTTCTCACTGTAGAAAAGCATGCGTTTACAGTTTGGGGTTTGGTCTCGGGTTCATTCGAGTTAGAATTAGAGTCAGATAACTTTAGAATTAGAGTCAGATCACGTTAGAATTAGAGTCAGATCACGTTAGAATTAGAGTCAGATCACGTTAGAATTAGAGTCAGATCATGTTAGAATTAGAGTCAGATAACATTAGAATTAGAGTCAGGCACAATCATCTCTGAAATATTTCCGGTATCACGCTCTGCCAGACAGGGTTGTCCTCTTAGTCCCGGACTGTTCAATCTATCATTAGAGCCTTTAGCACAATATATAAGACAATCCCAATCCATAGAACCTATCGTAATCAAGGGCACACAACAAAAAATGTGTTTATATGCGGACGATGTAATATTGTTCATGAAAAACCCCAACACCACATTGCCTCATCTGCTCAAGTTGATTGAGGACTTTGGTGATTTATCGGGATTTAAGATAAATTGGCCGAAGTCGGCTTTCCTTCCACTTAACACCCCTGCAAAAAAAGATACAACCCTCCCAGGACAGATACCGATGGTAAAACATTTCAGATGCTTGGGAGTGGAAATATTCCCTACCATAAGACAAACGGTGAAGCACAACTACACAAAATTCCAAAACAAAATCAAAGACGACCTTGATAGATGGGCAAAACTTAAGAACACAGTACAAGCACGGATATCAATAGTTAAGATGGATGTACTACCTAAAATCAACTTCTTCTGTTCAATGCTACCGTTACCCCCTCCAGAGGGTTACTGGAAAAGATTACACTCCTCCACATACAAATTTATTTGGAATAACAAACCACCACGTATAAAAAGATCCACCGCACAGAGAAACAAAGCAGATGGTGGCATGGCATTTCCAGATTTTTTCCTATATTTTAAGGCGTACTCATTAAGTCCATTGACAACATTTACATTTACATTTACATTTAGTCATTTAGCTGACGCTTTTATCCAAAGCGACTTACAAGTTCTGTACGACAAGCCATCAGGAAGGGCACAACTCTATCAGCTGAGCAACAATGTTCATCAAAGTGTTGAGTGCTACAGTGTAGGTTAGTTTATTAGGACAAGTGCATGACAGTACGGTTAGTTAGGGTTAGATTTTTTTTTTTTTTTTTTTTTTTTCTTTTTTTTTTTAATTCAGATAATGGTTGAAGAAGTGCGTCTTTAGTCGACGGCGAAAGATTGGACGTGATTCGGCTGTCCTAACTGGGGTGGGTAGTTCATTCCACCATTGTGGGGCAAGGACTGAGAATAGGCGACTTCTCTTTGATGACCCTCCCGGAGCTTGGATAGGAGTAGGTCTGAGGCGGCCAGAAGATGCAGAGCGTAGGGGTCTTGAGGGTGTGTAGTTAGAGACCATTGACCGGAGGTAGGCGGGAGCGGTTCCCTTTGCCGCACGGTATGCTAGGTCGAGGGCCTTGAAGCGGATTCGTGCAGCAATGGGGAGCCAGTGCAGGTCCCTAAGAAGTGGGGTGACATGGGCCGACTTCGGTAGGTTTGAGATCAGGCGGGCCGCTGCGTTCTGAATGAGTTGAAGAGGCTTAGTGGCAGTGGCCGGGAGGCCAGCGAGCAGTGCATTGCAGTAGTCGAGGCGGGAGATGACTGTTGATTGGACGAGGAGTTGGGTGGCTTCTTTTGTCAGGAAGGGGCGTATCCTTCTGACGTTGCTCAGGAGGAATCGGCAGGTTCTGGTCGTCGCTGCGATGTGAGCAGAGAAGTTCAACTGGTCGTCGAGGACAACACCAAGGTTCTTGGCGGTCGGGGACGCAGTCACAGCTGCATTCTCGACTGTGATTGAAAGGTCGGTTAGGGGGGAGGATTTGGCCGGCAGGTGGAGCAATTCTGTTTTGCTTAGGTTCAGTTTGAGGTGGTTGGACGTCATCCAGGCTGAGATGTCGGACAGACAGGCCGAGATCCGCACAGAGACGTGGATATCTGAGGGAGGGAAGGAGAGGAAGAGTTGAGTATCGTCGGCATAACAATGGTAGGAGAAGCCATGAGACGTGATAATGTTACCCAGTGATTTAGTGTAGAGGGAGAAGAGAAGGGGTCCTAAAACCGAGCCCTGGGGGACACCCGTCCGCAGGGGGCGGGTGGCCGACAGGGTCCCTCTCCATGACACTTGGTAGGAGCGGTCATTGAGGTATGATGACAGCCATGTCAGCGCAGAGCCAGCCACTCCCATTCCTGCGAGGGCCGCAAGGAGGATCTGGTGGTTGACTGTGTCGAAGGCTGCAGATAGATCTAGGAGAATCAGGACAGAGGAGAGGCCTTTCGCTTTTGCTAAGTGAAGTGCCTCTGTGACCGCAATGAGGGCTGTCTCTGTGGAGTGACCAGTCCTGAAGCCTGACTGATTAGGGTCTAGGAGGTCATTCTGTAAGAGATAAGTAGTAAGTTGGTTGGATACAGCACGTTCAAGTGTTTTAGAAAGGAAGGAGAGAAGAGAGACAGGACGGTAGTTGCCTATGACAGTAGGGTTCAGGGTTGGTTTTTTTATGAGCGGCGTGACTCTGGCTTGTTTTAGGGAGGTGGGGACCACCCCCGAGTTGAGTGAGGAGTTGATGGTTGCAGTTAGGAATGGGAGGATGTCTGGTGCTATGGTCTGGAGGAGTGGGGAGGGTAGCTGGTCCAGCTGGCAAGTAGTCGGACGGTTTGACGTTACCAGTGTCAGGGTCTCTGCTTCTGTAATGGGAGAGAAAGATGACAGAGTGAAGGATGAGGTTCTCGATTCAGCATTTGGAATGGGTGGGGGTTGGGAGAAGGAGCTGCGGATGTTCTCCACTTTTTCCTCAAAGAAGATCGCAAAGTCTTCGGCAGAGAAAGATGAGGGAGGGGGGGGTGGGGGGGGAGTGAGGAGGGAGGACATGGTAGCATGCAGTTTGCGAAGATTCTTGGCAGAGGCCTCGATCCTATGGTGGAAGAAAGAAGCTTTGGCATTAGTGATGGTTTTGGAGAATGTTAACAAGAGGTTGTGATATGTGTCGATGTCAGCAGTGAGGCGTGACTTTCTATACTTCCTTTCAGCTGCTCTCAGGACCTGTCTTTGTTCTCTCACTGGATCTGTCAGCCATGGACTGGGTGGGGAACGGCGGGCAGGTTTCTCAACGAGGGGACAGAGCTTGTCGAAGGAGGTTGCCAGGGCTGAAAGGAGGGTGGAGGTTGCCATCTCTGTGGAGAGAGCAGAGAAGGTGTCACTCAAAGGTAGAGCGGATAGTATGTCAGAGGAGAGGGTGGAGGGGGATAGGGAGGGCAGGTTGCGTCTGAGTGAGACTGTTTGAGTTGGGGTGAAGACCTTTCGGTTAAGCATGAGAGTTAGTGAGAAGGATATGAAGGAATGGTCAGATACATGTAGGGGAGTTACCGTGGTGTTAATGATGCTGGAGTTACGGGAAAATATGAGATCCAAGGAGTTGCCTGCTTTGTGGGTGGGAGGCATGGCAGTGGGAGTCAGGTCAAACGATTGTAGGAGGGAGACTACTATGACTGACTGAGATGAGTCAGGCAGGTTGAAGTCGCCCAGTAGAAGGAGAGGGGTACCATCTTCCGGTAAGGAGCTAAGAAGCATGTCCAGCTCATCTGTGAAGTGATCGAGCGGACCTGGAGGGCGGTAGAGTGTAACAATGGTGAGATTGAAAGGATTAGAGACAGATACTGCATGATATTCGAGAGAGGAGAGTGACAGTTCTGGGAGTGGTGTTACGTTTGTAGCCCATGAAGGAGATGTCATGAGGGCAGTGCCTCCACCCCGTCTGGAAGGTCGAGGTGTGTGAGTGAAGTTATAGTTTGTAGATAATGCTGCAGGTGTTGATGAGTTATTGGGGGTTATCCAGGTCTCAGTTAGAGCCAGGAGCTGCAGATTTAGACTATGGGCGTAGGCAGTAATGAAGTCAGCTTTCTTGACTGCTGATTGACAATTCCATAAGCCTCCCCGTACTGTGACAGGTGTATTAGTGGCTGTAGGAGGGTAGGAGAGATTAGCCGGGTTACTAGCAAACTGTCGTGGATGGGTAGAGTCAGTTCTGGAGGAGCAGATTGTGGATATAGGTATGAGACACATTGTATTGTCGAGAGTGGCAGGGAGGAAGTAGAGAAATAGCAGTGTGGGAGGGAAATATAGGATTATGGTGTACTTAGCACTGGGTGGATCGGTGGATCCCTCGGCGGTGAACTCCAGGATAACTCCTCCTCTTTGTCCCTCTTCGTTTCTCGACGCTTCGCTGACGCTACACCAGCAAGCCTTTAAATCACTATCACTAATTAGTGCTGTCTTAACACCTGGCCCTTAATGGGGGCACTTAACAAAACAAAATGGCCGTTTTAAACACGCCCCTTTAATCAAGTCAGCTGGTTCCTCACTTTTAAGATTCACTAATAAACTTAAAATGGCTTACCCTAGTTTTCAGTATAAAGCAATGTTTCTCAGTGAGAGTGTCCTTCCTTAACAGAGCCCAGTACAGAGTGACTTCAACACAGTGTGGACCTCTGCTTTTAAACAGGGCAGGCTCTTAATGGCTCACTCAGCAAATCAGATGCTACTAGTAAACAGGAAACAGTCCCTTAATGGGGGCACTTAACAAAACAAAATGGCCGTTTTAAACACGCCCCTTTAATCAAGTCAGCTGGTTCCTCACTTTTAAGATTCACTAATAAACTTAAAATGGCTTACCCTAGTTTTCAGTATAAAGCAATGTTTCTCAGTGAGAGTGTCCTGTCCTTCCTTAACAGAGCCCAGTACAGAGTGACTTCAACACAGTGTGGACCTCTGCTTTTAAACAGGGCAGGCTCTTAATGGCTCACTCAGCAAATCAGATGCTACTAGTAAACAGGAAACAGTCCCTTAATGGGGGCACTTAACAAAACAAAATGGCCGTTTTAAACACGCCCCTTTAATCAAGTCAGCTGGTTCCTCACTTTTAAGATTCACTAATAAACTTAAAATGGCTTACCCTAGTTTTCAGTATAAAGCAATGTTTCTCAGTGAGAGTGTCCTGTCCTTCCTTAACAGAGCCCAGTACAGACAACATGGTTTGACTCCCAAGCATTAGCATCTTGGAGAAAAATAGAAGAAAACATAGTAGCCCCACATAGACTGAAGGACATAGCATACACTAAACTACCAATCAAGCACTGTGAACGAAAATTTGGCCCCATAATTACTCATGCGATCCGGATATGGCGTGAATCACAAAAAAAAAATCCTAACCCACAAGAATGGCACAATCATACTCCCTTATTCAATAACAATGCTCTCTTAATTGGAAAACGACCTATAAGATTCCCTATATGGGAAGAGCAAGGCATACACTCATTAGGGGATGTTTTTAACAAACAGGGTTTTTGTAGTGATAAAGAAATACGCAAAATTTTTTATCTCACCAAGTCCACATGGCTTTTTCACAAACAGTTAGAGCTATGTTTGAAGTCTCACGGTGTTCCATTAGACAGACCAATTGAACACCACAGATACCACAAATTCTTCTACTCAAGAGAGACATCGAGAGGTTTTGTTTCAGAATTTTATCATCAATTACTAACGTCCTCGTATGAAACCCTCCAACTTGACTCTGTCTGGAGGAGGGATATACCAGACCTGGAAAATGACTTTGATTGGCAAGGAGCCTGGGCAAATGTCCGACTTACATCAAGGAACCCGGATCATCAACAAATCAATCTTAACTATATTCACAGGACATACTTGACTCCTATAAGACTGTGCCGAATGGGGCTCAAACAAGATTCCAAATGCACCCAATGTACAAATGGGGACGAAGGGACATTTATGCACATGTATTGGGACTGCTCACCAGTTAAGGCATTCTGGAAAGATGTGACCCAACAAATATCAAAACTCGTATCTTGGAATATACCTGTACACCCCTCGGTATTGCTGTTGAATGATGTTTTTGAGTTTGCAGTGAATCCACAGCTAAAGAGATTGGTTTTATCGGGTATCACAGTAGCCAAAAAGCTGATCGCATCACGCTGGTTTCAACCGGAAAAAATGTGCCGTAAAGTTTGGTTTCTTACATATCTCGATGTAATTTACCATGAAATATCTACAGCAAGAATTCTGGGTCTCAATGAATCCAAAATGTCAATGTGGTTAGAAGTGGTGGAGAGAATAAAAGCTAGCTTATAATGGTAGTGTCTGGTTAGGTGCAAGGGATAGTGGAGGTACTTCTCAGGGTGGGGTCCGGGAGGGGGGGGTTCGAGCTGAGCATATGTGTGTAGGTTTTTTTTTAGATAACAGGTATTATGGGTATATCTTATATAAAACAACTAACCAAAAGGTGATCTCATTGGATGTGCCCTGACAATTAATGCTTGTATATCTTATCGTGTGTTGTCATGTTTGTTTATATGTTTGTTTAAAAAAGAATAAAAAAATAAAATACAAAAAAAAGAATTAGAGTCAGATCACGTTAGAATTAGAGTCAGATAACATTAGAATTAGAGTCAGATAACGTTAGAATTAAGAGTCAGATAACATTCGATTTAGAGTCAGATCACGTTAGAATTAGAGTCAGATAACATTAGATTTAGAGTCAGATAACGATAGAATTAAGAGTCCGATAACATTAGGATCCCACTGTTTCCTTCATGTTTAACAAAAACATGGGGGCATTGCCTATCAGTTCAAACAGAACGAACGCTGGACAAAAATCACAGATGATGTGGCACATGTGACGGTACATCCGCTTTCTGATTGGCCTTCGCTCTTGCAAGAGAGGGGAGAGAGGAGAGAGAGAAGAGAGAGGGGATAGAGACGGGATAGAGTGGAGAGAGGGGAGAGAGTGGAGAGAGAGGAGAGAGTGGAGAGAGTGGAGAGAGGGGAGAGAGTGGAGCGAGGGGAGAGGGGGGAGAGTGGAGAGAGTGGAGAGAGGGTAGAGTGGAGAGAGTGGAGAGAGGAGAGAATGGAGGGTGGAGAGAGGGGAGAGATGGGAGAGAGTGGAGAGAGGAGGGAGAGTGGAGAGACTGGAGAGAGTGGAGAGAGAGGAGAGAGGGGAGAGAGTGCAGAGAGAGGAGAGAGGTGAGAGGGGAGAGGGGAGAGAGAGGGGAGAGAGTGGAGAGAGTGGAGAGAGTGGAGAGAGGAGAGAGGAGAGAGGGGAGAGAGTGGAGAGAGAGGAGAGAGAGTGGAGAGAGGGGAGAGAGGGGAGAGAGGAGAGAGTGGAGAGAGGAGAGATAGGGGAGAGAGTGGAGGGAGTGGAGAGAATGGAGAGAGTGGAGAGAGAGGAGAGAGTGGAGAGAGGAGAGAGTGGAGAGAGGGGAGAGTGGAGAGAGTGGAGAGAGAGGAGAGAGTGGAGAGAGGAGAGAGTGGAGAGAGGGGAGAGTGGAGAGAGTGGAGAGAGGGGAGAGGAGAG
>NW_028169782.1:0-12500 GCF_963971535.1 Notolepis coatsorum | reverse complement strand
CTGCCCTGTTGCAGGTCACAAAAAATAAAAATAAAATAAAATCGATATTATTTTTTCCCGATATTCTTTTCTTTTTGATATCGATTATTAAAATATATCGCGATAATTATCGTTATCGTTATATCGCCCAGCCCTTGAAGTAACAGGCCTACATTTTAAGTATCAGTCCTACATTTTAAGTACCAATCTGACACATTAATTTGACTTGACAGTACAGACGTTTAGCTTTAAATTGGGGCCATTGTAACAGAATGATTTTTCTATGTTGCTAAAATCGCAGAAAGCCAAGTGGCTTTACTGGTATCTGGTTTTAGTATTGGGTGAAATTCTCCAGTTTTAGCCTGGTGTTGGCCCCATATCCAATACTATAACATATTGACACCCCCAAATGATTGATTGATATTATGATTGATATTAGATATGTGGGCTTTCAAGAGTTTCCAAGGGTTAGTAGGAAAGTGCATACTGGCGAAAGACAGTACAAGGTTAGTATTTATTATTTAAAAAAGAAAATAATAAAGAACCAGTAGGTAAACGCACTTTGCGTCGTCCCGGGCGTCACGGTTTTAGAGGCGTGAGGGTGACGACGTCTGGGGTTCCGTGTTTGGTGCGCAGAGCCGACACGTGTTCCCATCCCCGCGGATCACAAACCGGCGTGTAGACGGATCTGTGTACGCGCTAAATCATTCATGAGGAGGGCAATGACACATCGGGAGAGAGAGAAAAAACAAGCTGTCTGCATTTTAAATGTGGCCAGGTCTCTCACTTGCCATCTCATGATATCCGGGGGTGCGCGGAGGTAGTGTGGAGGTGAGAAGCGTGCATGTGTGTAACACAGTAGTGTGTGGGTGGAAGATCTGATGTGTGTGTGTGTGTGTGTTTGTTGTGAGGGGTGACGGTGGAGAAATATTAACCCTTTCACTACCACACTACCAAATGGTTAACCCTTTCACTACCACATCTACAGAAGGTTAACCCTTTCACTACCGGTGTGGTAGCGAACGGGTTAACCGTCTGTAGTGTGGTAGTGAAAGGGTTAAATGTCCTACATGACCAATTATATATCATGAATAGTTTAAATCATATTCGATTTTTAACCCTAGGCCAATACGTACGTATGAATGGAAGACCACGTGGACATCTGTTAGCCCCCACTATGATTAAGGAGTTGAATCTGAACTCACATCAGCTGTTCTAAGGTCCTGTACTGTACAGTATGTGTGTGGATCAGCTGAGCTCACAGTGAGCTGTGGTGTTCCACAAGGAAGCATACTAGGTCCGCTACTGTTCCTAATTTATGCAAATGACATGTCGTCAGCTTGTGACTGCAACTTGTTCCTGTGTGCGGACGACTCAGCCCTGCTGGTCTCTGACAAGAACAAGTTACAGGTTGAAAAAACCCTCAGCTCAGAACTAGGCAAAATCTGCATATGGCTCGTTGATAACAAACTATCATTACACATGGGCAAAACAGAGTCCATTCTCTTCGGTTAGAATAACAAACTGAGCAAGACCGACGGCTTCTCAGTTACAGTGGGTGACAATATTGTCACAAGGAAAGAAGATATTACCTACCTGGGTTCCATCCTAGAGGCAAATCTTTCCTGTGACAAAATGGCATCCAATGTAATAAAAAAAGTCAACCAACGAACACGATTCTTGTACCGGATCTCCTCACTGGTAAACAAGAATACCCTGAAGACTCTGGCAGGAGCACTCATTCAAGGGTACTACGACTATGCTTGCACCTCATGGTACCAAAGCACCTCAAAGGCGCTAAAAACTAAATTACAAACATCTCAAAACTAACTGGTCAGACTACTGCTTGACCTGACTCCTAGAACCCACCTCACCCCTGCCCACTTTGACAACCTAGGATGGCTTAGAGTAGACGACAGAGTACAGCAACTTGCAATGGGCCTGGTCTACAAGATACACTACACGACCAAGGTACCCATGTACATGTCAAAATACTTCCCAAAGGTCAGTGAATACCACGATCACAAAACCAGAGGGAGCTCCACAAATCATGTTAAACCCAGATTCGGCTCAAACAAGGGACTAAACACGTTTAGCAATTATGCCACATCAATGTGGAACGCCCTACCCAGAGCTGTAAAGGAATGTGAATCACTACCCACTTTCAAAAACACTCTCAAAAAACATCTACGGGAGACTGCAATTCGAAACTGGCCCCTGTAAATGTCCTAACACAACCCCCCCCCCCTACAGTAAATTACCAAGTATGGTCTTGTCAATATTCCAATGTACAGTTTTGTTTGTACAGTGTCCCCCACCCACCCCTCCCACCCCTCCTACCCAACCTCCTCCAATGTACAGTTTCTACGTCAAATGTATATACTTTTTTTTTCGGGACTCTTTTTGTATCACAAACAGTACTGTATTTGCAAATCTGGTATGTCATAAATGTATAGAGGTAGCAGTACTGTCTATCTGTATGTCATGTATGTCATATATGTTACGATGAATTGAAAATGGGGGACCCTGATGTAAACAAGACGAAAGTCTTTCTCTGGTCTGCATCCCCTTAACAATTGTATGTATTGAGCTGTACTGTACTGTACCCATTCTGCAATCTGTTAATAAAGTTTTCAATCAATCAATCAGACATCATCCCAATCAAACTCAGGGTCCAGTTCTGGGTTGTCCTCTCACCAAACTATATCTTGTGATAGGAATTTGTATGTGGATTTGAGTAGGAGATAGAGATAGAAATCTGAAACAAAATCCCTTGTGGTTGTTCTGTCTCCGATGAGTTTAAAAAAAGGGGTGTGGATGCAGCGGTTGAGCCCACAGAACCCCATGCGCCTTGAGCGCTGCGTTTTGTTTTTTTATATACTTTTATATACTTTTCCCCCCCTTTCTTTTTTCCATTTTTCTCCCATCCCAATGTTAGTCGTTATGCCAATTCCCAATCCCCTACCTGGTCATTGCGTGATCTGCCCCCTACCGTCGGTCTGGGAGGGCGGAGACTATCACATGCCTGCTCCGACACATGTGTAGCCAATCCCCACTTCTTTTCACCTGGCAGCGCGGACTCTCACTGGGAGAATGTAACGTGTGGAGGACACTACCTCCCCCAGGATCCGACCTCGCTGTGCAGGCGCCCCGACCGATCTGTAGGAGTCACTGTTTTACAACGACCAGGACCCACCCTCGCCGGGTTTTCCCACCCTCTAACACTGTCAATTGTGTTAGTATGGACGGTCGGCCAACCCGGAAGCACCACAGCTGGATTCGATCCCACTGTCTCTGTGGTGGTGGGCAGACGCTTAGACCGCTGCGCCACCCGGCCGCCTTGAGCGCCGCCCTTAGCTGTAAATAAAAGTAAAATGATGCCCCGGGAAGGTCATACAAATCTCTTAGGTCTTGAAACTCGCAAAGACCAGTTTTATCATAAACATCCCCAGAGTATGGACTCCTTTCCCACTGAGGGTTGTTAATGGGTTTATGCCCAACAAGTAATAGTTGGTTATGAAATATTGGAGAGTCGAGGTGCCATGGGCACTTGATAGTACAAGATCTCTGTGCATTACGCCATGTTTGAATCACATGGGAGATGATAGAACCAAATTGTAATTGACATTTTGTAATCGGGGTGTTGGAATATATTATATCTTGTAATCTTTGTGGATAGACTGCTGCTAAGGCACGCCACGACACAGCAATTTCTGGATCAACCCAGGTTATCAGGGGTCTCAGTGAGAAGGAACAGAAATATTATTTAAAATCAGGGATTGCTAGACCCCCGTCCTGTTTTCTATGTTGAGTGGTGGTTCTTTTGATTCGCGGTCGCTTGTTGTTCCAAATTAACTTAGATATTGTAGCATGTATCTTGCGCAGATAGTCGACCTGAAACAAAGTTTATTCTGGGTAGTACGTACATTTTTATTATCGATGCTTGGGCTTGTAGTGAGTTGGGGAGGCTCGACCATCTATTGAGATCCTGAAGTATTTTGTTGTATGTGCCTGTATAATTGTGTCTAACAGTCTGATTTAGGGTGGGGAAAATCTCGATGCTGAGGTATTTAAAATGTTCAACTATGGGGATGTCCGTCGGTAGGTCTACAGCTCTGGCCAATTCATTAGGAGGTAGACAAGCATATTTGGGCCAATGGATTTTGAAACCTGACAGTTCACCAAATTCCTCAATTATTCTAAGTACGTTTGTGGCTGATTGGGAGGGGTCCTGCATAAAAAAAATGTAAAAGAAAAGAAAAGAAGCTGTCCGCATAAAGAGCTATTTTGTGTGGGGTATCTTTGATTGTTATAGGGACCATTTCTTCCTTTTGTCTTATAAATTGAGCTAATGGTTCCAGGGAGAGCGTGAAAAGTCCGGGACTCAAAGGACAACCATTTACATTTACATTAGTAATTTAGCTGACGCTTTTATCCAAAGCGACTTACAAGTTCTGTACGACAAGTCATCAGGAAGGGCACAACTCTATCAGCTGAGTAACAATAATGTTCATCAAAGTGTTGAGTGCTACAGTGTAGTAGGTTAGTTTATTAGGACAAGTGCATGACAGTAAGGATAGTTAGGATTAGATTTTTCTTTTTTATTATAATTTTTCTTTATTTATTATTATTTCAGATAATGGTTGAAGAAGTGCGTCTTTAGTCAATGGTGAAAGATTGGACGGGTTTCGGCTGTCCTAACTGGGGTGCGTAGTTCATTCCACCATTGTGGGGCAAGGACTGAGAATTGACGACTTCTCTTTGATGACCCTCCCGGAGCTCGGATAATAGTAGGTCTGAGGCGGCCAGAAGATGCAGAGCGTAGGGGTCTTGAGGGTGTGTAGTTAGAGACCATTGACCGGAGGTAGGCGGGAGCGGTTCCCTTTGCCGCATGGTATGCCAGGTCGAGGGCCTTCAAGCGGATTCGTGCAGCAATGGGGAGCCAGTGCAGGTCCCTAAGAAGTGGGGTGACATGGGCCGACTTCGGTAGGTTTGAGATCAGGCGGGCGGCTGAGTTGAAGAGGCTTGGTGGCAGTGGCCGGGAGGCCAGCAAGCAGTGCGTTGCAGTAGTCGAGGCGGGAGATGACTGTTGATTGGACGAGGAGTTGGGTGGCTTCTTTTCTCAGGAAGGGAAGGATCCTTCTGACGTTGCTCAGGAGGAATCTGCAGGTTCTGGTTGTTGCTGCGATGTGAGCAGAGAAGTTCAACTGGTCGTCGAGCACAACACCAAGGTTCTTGGCGGTCGGGGACGCGGTCACAGCTGCATTCTCGACTGTGATGGAAAGGTCGGTCAGGGGGGAGGATTTGGCCGGCAGGTGGAGCAATTCTGTTTTGCTTAGGTTCAGTTTGAGGTGGTTGGTCGTCATCCAGGCGGAGATGTCGGACAGACAGGCTATCTGAGGGAGGGAAGGAGAGGAAGAGTTGAGTATCATCGGCATAACAATGATAGGAGAAGCCATGAGACGTGATAATGTTACCCAGTGATTTAATGTAGAGGGAGAAGAGAAGGGGTCCTAGGACCAAGCCCTGGGGGACACTCGTCCGCAGGGGGGCGGGTGGCCGACAGGGTCCCTCTCCAGGACACTTGATAGGAGCGGTGATTGAGGTATGATGTCAGCCATGTCAGCGCAGAGCCAGCCACTCCCATTCCTGCGAGGGCCGTGAGGAGGATCTGATGGTTGACTGTGTTGAAGGCTGCAGATAGATCTAGGAGAATCAGGACAGAGGAGAGGCCTTTCGCTTTTGCTAAGTGAAGTGCCTCTGTGACCGCAATGAGGGCAGTTTCTGTGGAGTGGCCAGTCCGGAAGCCTGACTGATTAGGGTCTAGGAGGTAATTCTGTAAGAGATAAGCAGTAAGTTGGTTGGATACAGCACGTTCAAGTGTTTTAGAAAGGAAGGAGAGAAGAGAGACAGGACGATAGTTGCCTATGACGGTGGGGTTCAGGGTTGGTTTTTTTATGAGCGGTGTGACTCTGGCTAGTTTTAGGGAGGTGGGGACCACCCCTGAGTTGAGGGAGGAGTTGATGGTTGCAGTTAGGAATGGGAGGATGTCTGGTGCTATGGTCTGGAGGAGTGGGGAGGGTAGCTGGTCCAGCTGGCATGTAGTCAGACGGTTCGAGGTTACCAGTGTCAGGGTCTTGGCTTCTGTAATGGGAGAGAAAGATGACAGAGTGAAGGATGAGGTTCTTGATTCAGCATTTGGAATGGGTGGGGGTTGGGTGAAGGAGCTGCGGATGTTCTCCACTTTTTCCTCAAAGAAGATCGCAAAGTCTTCAGCAGAGAAAGATGAGGGAGGAGGGGGTGGGGGTGGGAGTGAGGAGGGAGGACATGGTAGCATGCAGTTTGCAAAGGTTCTTGGCAGAGCTGCCCTCCCTGATTGACATGAGCTGGCTTGAGCTGGGTAGTGTCGTCTTTTGAAATTCCAACACCATTCGAAAGCCCTGGGTCTCATCTCCTCATATGACTACAAACAAAATGGCGGTGTGCATTTCTTAGCATCTATTATTCGCCTGTTTCCGAATACATTTCCAAAAATCATATTTCACTAATAACACTTTAACCTATTGGTAAACAAACATATTGCTGAAAATATACAATATGACTGCTGTTGTGACAGGGTTAGGGTCTTTACTCTTGGCTACATTTGAAGAAAAATAATGCAACATTAATTCACACAGTCTGTAGAGATGGATTTATGGCGGGATGTCATTTGCGGGCTGCCCACGGACCGCTCGGGCTAAAGAGGTTATAGTAGAGCCATATTTACATCCCTAGAGAATCCCCCTTGTTCAATGGAGTGTTCAATCATCTCATGCAATAGTGTGCCCAGTGGTTCCCAAAACGCTAGGCATAGTTCGGGTAGAATTCCATCCCAGCCGAGTGCTTTGCCTCTCTGCATCCCAGTAATTGCGTCTTTGAGTTCTAAATGAGTGATCGGTATCCCCAATTCCCCAGCCTCCTCCTCAGATATCCTCGGTAGTTCCAAGTCCGCTGGTAAACGCCTCAAATTTCGATTGATCAAAAGTGACTTCTTAACTATATAGATGGGAATAAAATTATCTAAAGGTGTTATTAATCTTTTTTTAGTCTGTCGTTAACACCCCCTGTTGGGTTTTGATTGAAGGAATATCTGAAAATATATCGCTAGCATGGATTCTCATCGTGAGTAAGTGATGGGTCTAGCCCCATGGAAGTAGTAATTTTGTCTCTGCATAAAAAATTCAGAAAGAATAGACTTTATTTCCTTTCTAACGACTTTCCGCTGTGTATTTGTTTGTTCATTGTAGTTAGATTGTAGTGCAGTGTATAGGTCAGCGTACAAGGTTTCACATTTTTCAAGTTGAGATAACCGTGCTCTGCGTAAGTTGGAAGCGAAAAGGGTGGTGTGGCTTCTGATAAAACCCTTCACTGAGTTCCATAATATTCTAGGGTCCTTTATTATGTTAACATTAAATCTCACAAATGCTGTGAGTTTTTCTCTGAATTCGGTACAGACGTTTTAGTTTTTTAGTAGTGGTGAATTAAATCGCCATCTGGGGGCCCTTGTGGTCAGTTTACCAAACTAAGCTGTGAAAGAGATACCTTTATGATCGGAGAGGGCCAGAGAGACATCAAAGCTGTCGAATAGATTGGGAGAAGAGAATAAGTAGTCAATCCTGGAGAAGGTCTTATGTCTGGCAGAGAGACAGGAATAGTCCTTTAAGGTAGGGTAAACTAGGCGCCATAGGTCAGTTAGACCAGTACTGCGGGCCCAGGCGCGAAGGGCAGCGGAGGATTGCTTTTGATCGTATGTCTCTGAGGTTCCGGATCTGTCAATCATTGAGTCCCACAATAAAGGCATAGTCATGGAGTTCCAACATCATCCTTGTGATTGTCTGCATCAAATGTGTTTGGAGCATACATTATATAGAAATGTGTGTGATTTAAAGTATTCAACTTTTGCCATCGTTATCCTCCCCTCTGTATCAGCCCATACAACCAACACCTTGATATCTAAATGATGTCTTGTCACAATGGCGACACGTCTCATTTTGTTGCTCATGGGGGAGGATATTACATGATAGAACCGGCTAGTCTTGCTACATCAGTCCCCATGAGGTGGGTCTTGTTAAGAAGAGCCAAGTCTATTATTTTCCTCTTCAGCAGAACCAGGACACTGGTGCATTTATGAGTATTTACCCCCCTTCCCGTGTTCCAGATTAGTGTGTTCAAATTAGCCATGGTCCTATCTATATTATGCCAACATACCAAAGCAGCCAAGCAAGCAAGGAACGAGGAATGTGGGTCCCGAGAGGCAGGGCTGGATTAACGACCGGGCCGTTTGGGCCGCGGCCCGTGGGCCTCTAGTGACGAGGGGCCTCCAATTTATGACATTTCTTTTAATTTTTTACTTTTTTTATTTTTTTTTATTTTGGAGATCGATGTCATACTGTGACACTGAAATTAAAAAAGATTTCATCAACTAAAATATTTAGTCAACAAAAATATTTCATCAACTAAAATATTTCAATCAGGCGAATTTGAAAAAAGTCATGCCGTCTTTCTTTCAACACATCGTCTGCTCCACAAGGGGAGGAAATACACTCGACCACTGTTACACCCCGTTCAGAGCCGGATACAAGGCTGTACCGGCTCCACCATTAGCGGGAGCGACGAACACGTCGGATCATGCCGCCATCTTGTTGGTCCCTGCTTACAAACAAAGATCACGTGACGCCGTCGTGTCACGTGAGGTAAAAAGATGGACCAACCAATCAGAGGCCACGCTTCAGGACGCACTCGATGACGTCGACTGGGGAATGTTCGAGAGAAGCACCAGTGACGTCAGCGAGTTCACAGACACCGTTGTGAGCTTTATAACAACACTCGCTGACAGTATTGTCCCCACAAAGAAGGCGAGGGTGTTCCCGAACCAGAAACCATGGGTGGACAGCTCTGAACTCTCGCACCACTGCTTATAACCTTGGCAGAGAGTCAGGAAACATGGAAGAGTACAAGACAACAGTCTACACTCTGCGCAAGGCTGTTAAACTTGCTAAGAGGACGTATGCCGACAAGATGGAGGCACAAATGGCACAGAATGACACAAGAGGCTTATGGCAGGGACTGAGGACGATAACTGACTACAAAGTCAGCGCCCCCTCAATGGGGAGCGACGACGCCTCCCTTGCGGACCAGCTCAACACCTTCTACGCGCGGTTTGGTGAAAACAGTGGCGCTGCTAGCTCAACGGCTAGTGACGTCACTGGCGCGTCGGCTGTTGTGGAGGGGGGAGGGGGGCATCCGCGGGGGGGCCGGGACGCTCTCTCATTGACGGTACACAGTGTGAGAAGAGCATTTATGCAGGTGAACACCAGGAAGGCGGCTGGCCCAGATGGAATAACAGGACGCATACTTAAGTCCTGTGCTAACCAGCTAGCCCCTGTGTTCACCACCATATTTAATCGATCCCTGAAGGAGTCAGTGGTCCCTGCCTGCTTCAAGATGTCTACCATTATCCCGGTACCAAAGAAACCCTCCCCAGCAGGTCTCAATGACTACAGACCGGTGGCACTCACCTCTGTGGCCATGAAATGTTTAGAGAGGCTGGTCAAGGATCACATTTGTGCCTCCCTCCCCAGTGATATGGACCCTATGCAATTTGCATACAGGCCAAACAGGTCCACTGACGATGCGGTCTCCCAAGTACTGCACAGCACCCTCTCTCATCTGGACCGTCAGAAGGGGGGCTATGTGAGACTGTTGTTCATTGACTACAGCTCAGCGTTCAACACCATAGTCCCCACCAGACTGGTGGACAAGCTGATCGAGCTAGATCTGAGCTCCGCTCTGAGCGCCTGGATACTGGACTTTCTGAATGAAAGGCCCCAGGCGGTCAGGGTGGGGGGTCAGACCTCCAACACCATCACCCTGAGCATCGGGTCCCCCCAGGGCTGTGTTCTGAGCCCCCTGCTGTACTCACTATACACACATGACTGTGTGGCCAAGTTCAGCTCCAACTCCATAGTGAAGTTTGCGGACGACACAGTGGTGGTGGGGCTGATCTCGGACAACGACGAGAAGGCCTAGCGGGAGGAGGTTGAGGTACTGGAACGCTGGTGCCAGGACAACAGCCTGCTCCTGAACATTGGTAAAACCAAGGAGCTGATCGTGGATTATAGGAGAGGACAGCAGGAGACACACACACCACTGAGGATTAACGGGGCTACCGTGGACAGGGTGAGCAGCTTTAAGTACCTGGGGGTCCACATCGCAGAGGATCTGACATGGACAACACACATAGACTCAGTCGTAAAAAAGGCGAAGCAACGCCTCTACCACCTGAGACAGTTAAGGAAGTTCAGAGTATCTGGGAAGATACTCCAGTCCTTCTATTCCGGAGCTGTAGAGAGCATCTTGACTGGAAACATCACTGCCTGGTATGGAAACAGCACGGCACAGGACAAGAAGGCCCTACAGAGAGTGGTGCACTCAGCCGAGCGTACCACGGGTATTGCACTACCACCCCTGCAGGTTCTATACAACATGAGGTGCAAATCCAGAGCCTGCAGAATAATGAAAGACCCACACCACCCCAACAACAGCCTGTTCATGCTGCTCAGGTCAGGCAGACGCCTGCGAACACCAGCTGCTAGGACAGAGAGACTTCGGCTCAGCTTCTTCCCCCAGGCCATCAGAGCCCTGAACTCTCCACACACAAGCACACATGAGCACACGCACAACACACTCACTGTACACGCTCACACACTAGCAGCCACTTTAACATGAGCAGGCACACACTCATGCTGCACACGCCCACACTTATGGCCACCAAGAAGGGTCACTTTAAAAATAGTATAGTATAACCGGAGATTGTATAAATTAGCATGTACAGAAAGACACTACCAAAGGACCCAGTATGTCCTCCATGCTCTGTAAATAACTTATGTACATATACCGATATGCCCTAACATGTTACTTGTTTATTGCACAATGTTACTTGTTTATTGCACAATGTTGATTCTATTATATGTTATTTGAACATCGTTGCGGGCAAGACCACCCGCATTTCATTGTACTGTATACTTGTATGCCGTGACAAATAAATCTCTTGACTTGACTTGATATACAGTACGTCACACCCCGTGCCTCTCTCTGCCGTCTGCAAGTGGCTAATCTTGAGTTTCCGACCCCCCAGTAAACTAACCATGGATAAAAAAAAAAAAAAAGGAAAGTCTGAGGAAAATAGAGGGTTTAATTCAGCGTGGACAGATTAATTTGCTTTCACGACTAACAATGCAGGCTTACCTGTAGCCTATGCCTGATATGTGGTGCGAAATTTGCGAACAACGAAAAATTTACTTTTTATTTGATAGATTTTCCACAAAATTTGTGGAAAATCTATCAAATAAAAAGTAAATTTTTCGATTTGCGATTTAATGGAATTATAAAGCAACAAAAAGAAAAGTTTTGACTTTTTATTGCTGTTTTTACCTGTTATAACAAAGGAAAACCTCAAACTCTTCTGAAGAGGAGAAAAAATACTGGCTGTGTAGACCTATTTTTAAATAAAACACAGAAGAGGAGACAAAACACTGGTGTCTGTAGACCGACTTTGAAATAAAACCCTGAACTATGCAGCTCTATTTGAGTCCTTCCCTTATTTAATAAGGGAAGGACTCAAATAGAGCTGCATAGTTCAGGGTTTTATTTCAAAGTAGGTCTACACATGCCAGTGTTTTTTCTCCTTTTCTGTGTTTTATTTCAAAGTAGGTCTACACATGGTAGTCTTTTTTTAAAGTGGACTACTTTTTATTTTATAAATGTTCCACAAATAAGGGAAGGACTCAAATATACCTGAATAGTTCAGGGTTTTATTTCAAAGTCGGTCTACAGACACCAGTGTTTTGTCTCCTCTTCTGTGTTTTATTTAAAAATAGGTCTACACAGCCAGTATTTTTTCTCCTCTTCAGAAGAGTTTGAGGTTTTCCTTTGTTATAACAGGTAAAAACAGCAATAAAAAGTCAAAACTTTTCTTTTTGTTGCTTTATAATTCCATTAAATCGCAAATTACTTTGGGTATGCAATTGTCAGGCATTTTATGCTAAATGTGGGGTATGCTTGGGGATATATAAAACGTTATACACTGTGTTATCTTCATTTTAAGGGTAAATAGGTTGTGCGGCTCCCTGAGCATTTTATTTTGTGGGAGGGGGGAAAAGTGGCTCTTTTGATAGTAAAGGTTGCTGACCCCTGGACTAGACGTATAGGGAGGGCTGGAAATCTATGTCCTGTGGAGGGCAGCAATACGCCTAGACGCGTAGTCCGCCGGAAATATACAAGAAGAAGTAGAAGACTAGACGTAGAGTCTGCTGTCACGCCCGCATCTCCACATCCCAGCCCTGACACGAATGAGGCAGATTGGGATCATGACAGACAGCAGAGACCCGCCGGTGCTGATAGCGGATATCCTCGAGCTCCCCCTAGTGACTAGGGGCCTCCACTACACACTAGTAAAAAATAAACGAAAAAACTTTACTTTA
>NW_028169783.1:0-17763 GCF_963971535.1 Notolepis coatsorum | reverse complement strand
ATTTTGTTGGAGACAGCAGCACCATATCATCTGCAAACAGTAGGCATTTGACTTCTGTGTTTACTAGGGGGATGCCAGGTGCTGCAGCCAGTTCATTGTTGTTTAGTTCATATGTTGAAGAGGGTTGTACTCAAACTGCACCCCTGTCTAACGGTTAGACTCTAACCCCAGGGCTTTGAGAAAAGAAGTCTGTGTGTTTGTCCTCTATCCTCATAGCACATGTGTTGTTTGTGTACATTGACTTTATGAGGTTGTAGGTTTTCCCTCCAATGCCACTTTCTAATAGTTTGTACAGCAGACCCTCATGCCAAATTGAGTCAATTTAGTATAGCCAATTGGAATTTGGAGTCTGTGGATTTGATAATTTCATTTAGGATACCATCCGCTCTGCAGGCCTTCTTGGTTTTACCGTCTTAACAAGCGGGCAGAAAAGTGGTCATTTTAGTTTTCGTTTTTGAGGACTGCATACTTCTTTTGCAAACCAAAATACTATACTTTATACTTATAGCACATGCATGAGCCTGGTTTCTTTTGAAAGATAACATTCTGAAGTTTCTTACACAATAAAGATAGATCACTTTGAGTGCTAATGAAATAGAGTAACAGAGGTTTGAACACACTGAAGTAAAAGTTGTGTGTACTCACATTTCTGTTTAGTGGTTGCCAGATGCTGTTTTTAAGTTCCAGCTGAGAGGTATGGAGCTGGAAAACATAACGGTTCCATAGCCTAGTCTTAAAGTCTTATAGTCATACACGTCCAAAGTTATAAAAATCCCACAGAAACACAAAGGTTTTTGTAATGTGTGTACCGCAATAATTCAAGCTTGTGAAATGATGCTTGCCGGATGTTTCGTCTTCTAACTCGAGACCCGAAGCACACAATAGGTTGAGTGGGGTGACGATCGAAAGGCGGAAGATTTTACTTTCCAACAATGTATTGGTTGATCAGCGAAAACGCAGCCCGTAGCCGACAAACAAAGTGCCACAATATGCGATTTGAAAAGAAATTCAACATTACATTTTTTCTGTAGTTAATTAATAGAAATGAACGCGATAAAGTCCCAGCCCTAGTTTCAATGTTTCGCTGTATTGAAGACGTGTGTTCTGGTTGTTTGTGTTTTTTATTTGATAGGTTCCTTAATTTCTTCCTGAGATTTTACAATCATTATCATACCATTGGTCGTGCATATTAAAAATGTTCCTCGCTTTCCTATTTGAGGCCTTTAGGTTGGATAAGGAGGCTGTAAGGTTGAATATATTGTTGAGGATTTCTACCGCCCCGTTCACACTTTTGCTGTTGTGTTGGAAGTTATTTTCCAGGAATTGGTCTAAACGTGATTGGACCTTTTGTAGCTTTATAGCTATTTGGAATGCTTCTATACTAGTTTCTTTCCATTTGTAGTGTTTTTAATAGTGTGTAGTTTGTTTGGTTTTGATACTTCCTGTCAGATAGACAGTGGTTTTGTTGTGGTCGGACAGGGGTGTTTGCGGGCTGACTGTGAATGCTCAATGCTCTGAGAGACGCTAAGGTCGGTGATAAAGTAACCTACTGTACTGTTACCCAGAGATGAGCTGTATGTGTACCTACCATAGGAGTCCCCTTTCTAAGCCTACCATTGACTATGTACAGTCCCAGCGAGCGACAGAGCTGTATAAGTTCTAACCCGTGTCTATTTGTTGTTTAGTCATAATTTTTTTTCTGGGGGGGGGGTATTTGGGAGGGGATGCTTCCACCTCCTGGTAGGTGTTTGTCTTCCTGTGTGCTGAGAGTGTCAGGTTCTCGTCCTGTCCTGGCATTGAGGTCCCCACAAACTACAATGTGACCACAAGCCTGGAACTAGTTGATTATAATAATGGAGATTCAATTGGGGGAATGTAAGTGGCACACAGGAAGACATCTTTCTCGTTGAGGTAAGTTCCTTATTTATTTTTAACCGGATGAAAAAACGCTCCGGTTTTGATTCGCTTAATGGAGTTCTGATTTGTACCATATTAACATACCTCCCGAGTCCAGAGTGTCTCCCCTGTTTGACCCCTGTTAGCTTGGTGGATGGTACCAGCAGCTCTCTGTAGTTTGCAGGGCAGCCAGTAGGACCATCTCCTCTGTGCCATGTCTCTTGTAGGACCAAGTTTCAAGTTTGTTTATTAGTTGTCACAGTAAAATAATACACAATAAAATACTTAATGTATAAAGTAATAATATGTACTTTACGGTGAAATGATGACCACAGACCATGATGTCTGTGTTTGACATTTCTGTAATAAAATCTGGGTTTCTGCTCTTAGTTCCAAGGGCAGTCGACCTCAGACCTTGTATATTCCAGCTTGAAATGGTGAGAAAGATTTTATATTCCCTATATTATATCTCTCTCTCTCCCTCTCTCTCCCTCTCTGTCCCCTCCTTTCATCTCTCTCTGCCCCTCTCTCTCTTTCTTTCTCTCTCTCTCTCTCTCTCTCTCTCTCTCTCTCTCTCTCTCTCTCTCTCTCTCTCTCTCTCTCTCTCTCTCTCTCTCTCTCTCTCTCTCTCTCTCTCTCTCTCTCTCTCTCTCTCTCTGTCTCTCTCTCTCTCTCTCTCTCTCTCTCTCTCTCTCTCTCTCTCTCTCTCTCTCTATCTCTCTCTCTCTCTTGTTCCTATTGATAATACACATAGACATGCTCTGTTCGATGAACGGCCTCTTCATCAAACGTCCACCCGCCGTGTCCTCTATCCACCTTCCTCCTCCTCGTCCTCCTCGTCTCCTCTCCTCAGATCTGTTACATTCAGCAACTAAATTCTGCTGCATCAGACGTCCATCATAGAACCCCCACCACTCCCACGGTAACGCGATCAGTCACCCGATGCCAGCGAACACGCGGAGAGGAGAAACCAACGCAAGAGGAGCACGGATGTTCAGAGGAGAGCAGGTGGGGAGGAGAAACCAACGCAAGAGGAGCACGGATGTTCAGAGGAGAGCAGGTGGGGAGGAGAAACCAACGCAAGAGGAGCACGGATGTTCAGAGGAGAGCAGGTGGGGAGGAGAAACCAACGCAAGAGGAGCACGGATGTTCAGAGGAGAGCAGGTGGGGAGGAGGAAGCAACGCAAGAGGAGCAGGGATGTTCAGAGGAGAGCAGGTGGGGAGGAGGAACCAACACAAGAGGAGCAGGGATGTTCAGAGGGGAGCAGGTGGGGAGGAGGAAGCAACACAAGAGGAGCAGGGATGTTCAGAGGAGAGCAGGTGGGGAGGAGAGCAGGTGGGGAGGAGAGGCAGGTGGGGAGGAGAGCAGGTGGGGAGGGAGAGCAGGTGGGGGAGGGAGAGCAGATGGACGCGGAGGAGGTGACATTTAAAGGCAGTGATCCAAAAACGTAAACAAATGTACAGTAGTGCCACCGCCAAAAACATTAGTTTCAAGTTTCAAGTTTTGTTTTTATTTGTCAGTTGTCACATATAAGGTACATGTACATTACAGTGAAATGCTTAGTTCTGTATGAGCCTCCCTGAGAATGTGCTTCATACAGTAAAAAAGGAATAAAGTCCAAAACACTATGCAAAAACATATAACATACAAACTAAAGTGCAACCTAAAATACAAAATTAAGTACAAAATGCATTCATGAAAAATGCATTAAGAGTGACCAAACTCTTAACTATTCGAACACGGCTAGGTGGTGTAAGTGGGCAAGGCGCCTCTCCATCAACGCTGGAGACGCTGGGTTCGAATCCAGCTCTCGGCGTTGCTATCAGCTTGGCTGGTCGTTCATACTAACACAATTGGCAGTGTTAGGGGTGGGAAAGCTGAAGGGTGGGTCCTGGGCGTTGTGGACAGCGACCCCTACAGTTCGGTCGGGGGCGCCTGCACAGCGAGGGTAGGATCTGGAGGGAGGTAGTGTGACCTTCCACACGTTACACTCTCCCGTTGAGAATCTGCGCGGCCAGGCTGGCTGCACTTGCGTCGGAGGAAAACATGTGACAGTCTCCGGCCTCCCGGACCAACAGTAGGGGGGAGTGCGCAACAACCAGGAAGGGGGTTGGGAATTGGCATAACGACTAACAGTGGGATGGGAGAAAAATCGGAAAAAGGCGGGGGGGAAAAAGATAATACAAAAAATTATTCGAACACGTATCTGAATATTCAACACATTGACACCGGGTAGAATACATGGATTGGGCCTTTATTAAAGGGCCAGTTCACAACGTTGGACCTCTAGCCCCCAATTTACCAATGATCCTGTCAATCAGTGGAGTCCTTACTCAGCACGAGCCGTGCTGTTCTTCGCCTCCTCCTTGGTCAATGGGGCCACGAAACCAATGCAAAGTCAATGGGGCCACGCTCCAGTCTAAGTCCTGAAATAATAGAATAGAATAGAATAGAATGGAATAGAAGTACTTTATTAATCCCGAGGGGAAATTCAGCACCACAGATCAGAGATTTAGGTAGTAAAAAAAATAATAATAATAATAAGAATACACAGTCAAAGATATTCAGTACATTCTAAAATATACAGTCCAAAAATGTACAGTAAAATGTACAGTAGTGAGGCACAGTGAGGCGTTGTACAGTCTGATGGCTGTAAACACTGAAAGCTACTTTAGGTGCACTGTGGATAAGGTGTTCAGTTTGCAGGGTTTGTGCAGCAGCATGGCCCCAGTGACCTCGCTCACAGTGTGTGTGCCTGTGTCGTCCAGTATGAAGAACAGCGTGAGAGCTGTGCTGTGAAGGGACCAACACCCGAGAGGGGGCCACCATGCTGAACTCACCCTGTAACCTAGATGTCTTTGACAGCATGTGGAGGCAGCCTTCTCCACCTCTCTGTGGTGCTGTACCGTACGTCGATAATGTGATTTCACCCGTAGAAGTCTTTGAGAGCAGGAGGGGGGGAGGGGGGGGGGGGGGTAAGCGTCTCCACCTCCCCGCTACCGTACGTCGATATGTGATTTCACCTACAGATGTCTTTGACTCCAATTGCCACTTTGCTTTCTCCACCACACTGATCTATTATGGCGGCGTAGTGTGACTCATTTGACCTATTTGTCCCCACATTCCTCGTGTGTCAGTCTCTAACTGACAGCTTAAGTAGCACAAATCCAGAGAGAGAGAGAGAGAGAGAGAGAGAGAGAGAGAGAGAGAGAGAGAGAGGAGAGAGAGAGAGAGAGAGAGAGAGAGAGAGAGAGAGAGAGAGAGAGAGAGAGAGAGAGAGAGAAAGGGAGAGGGAGAGAGAGTACGCCAAATGTCTCAGTGGTGCCATGAGTGAGTGACTGACAGTGCTTGATTTCATCGTGTGTGTGTGTGTGTGTGTGTGTGTGTGTGTGTGTGTGTGTGTGTGTCTGTGTGTGTGTGTGTGTGTGTGTGTGTGTGTGTGTGTGTGTGTGTACATGTACAGTAGTAACAAGTATAGAGCTCAGCAGTCATTTCTTTGTTTCTATTATTGTAGTAAAACACTTTGATGAAGCTCGTTCTCTCCTCCGTCACATTTTCACTATTAGATGGCAGGCCGAGTGTGTCTAAAGTGAACTTGATTGATCTGCGTTGGGAGACTACACAATTCTTTGTGTGTGATATCTAGTTATTATGTTGAGTCAAAATACGTTTGTTGGGCAGCCGTTTTGTGGTCATCATTGTTCGTAATCTTACATTTAAATTAAATGTTTGCTCATGCATATCTTTGGACACCTCTAGCTGATACACCAATCAGGATACAGAAACGGGAATTAAGGACCCCAACATTGTCAACAACGGAGAATGGATCTGACTGGAACGCTAGCTGGATTATACATTGCAACATGAGACAGTAAATACTATTCTAATAAAACGTTCAAAACTATGTTCAACTAGTGTATTGTTTTGTTACTATAAGATTGTATTTCGCACTGTATTAAGCCATACCGACGTCACAGATGAGCTTGCTAGCCATTAGATGGTTAACGTGATATTAACGTTAGATCTATCCGACCACAATTTGATTCCAAGTTTTTACATACCTCACTTTGTTGGTCTCTCACGAAAGTCTTTCTCTGGACTGCATCCCCTTAACAATTGTGTGTATTGAGCTGTACTGTATTGTACCCATTCTGCAATCTGTTAATACAGTTTTCAATTAATGTCAGACGTCCTCTCCATAAAAAGAAAAGATTGAATTGCTCAGAATTTTTAATTATGTCCCCAATAGGACATAATAATATTAATATTATTCCCCAGTATGACACAATAAACACAGAATGAATGCCCCCCCCCCCCCCCCCATAAAAACATACTGCCAAATTACCCCCATGGGTGTTGAAGACACTGTACCACCACAAGTCAGGAATTGAGAAAAAGAAAATGCAACTTCAGCCTCATGCTGCTCCAACTTTCTTCCAGCATCGTGATATTGTAATATTCTTACATCCACTTGGACCATGAACAAACAAAAAAGGTGTTGAGAAAGACAGCGAACACTACAGAAAGGAAGAACTTGGGGATTGAATGGAGAAATTAAGTAAGAGATGTAAAGATTATGCATTACAATTGATGATTAATCAACAATAATGGAAAACCAAACTATTCTTGCTCTTTACCATTTTTGTTTTTCTTCCCTTCCACCCTCATCTCCAAAACAGTTGGCGTGAACAAATAATACTAGAGACAGAATGAGTTTTGCTTCTTTTTTTGGTTTTTCTTTTAATCAGTGAAATATATTCCCATCCATATCCCCAACTTTGTGATTTTTACATACTGATCAGACGGAGGCAGAATAGCCTGCACATACATCAATGCATCTCTTGTAAGATATGAATTGTGGCATACATTTTCCCAGACATGGTGCTGTTGGCGTCAAGCACAGGAGGTGAGGGGTGGATTGTCACCACCTGTTTAGCTAGGGCAGAGCGCATGTAGAGGGCATAGAAGAACCAGACGAGGCTGAAGATGCACAGGCCGATGGAGATGTTGATGAACACTTTGCCCATGTCAACCTTCTTCTTCTTCTCCTTGCGGTGCAAGGCAGCAGGATTCTCCTCTTTCCTCTGGAGGGGAGCAGCTTCACCGGTCACCACCCTCTTCCTCTGCCTTCCCATCCTGCCCACTGGAGCTGAGTGGAGAAGTGCATAAGAGAAGATGTTTAGGTTCAAAGGGACAGTCAATGGCATGCTTGAGGAAGACCGGTAAGGTCGAAACGTTGCATCTACTGCCTTTTTTGTTTATTAAAATCACCTTGGAACTACAAGTGAGTTGCGAGCCCCGCTTTGCTCTTATGTATTACTGTTTTTACAGTTTGGCTCAGCACCAACAAACGGAGGATGTGCGTTATTGTGTTATAAATGTTGATTGATTGATTGAAAATGTTATTAACAGATTGCAGAATGGGTACAGTACAGTACAGCTCAATACACACAATTGTTAAGGAGATGCAGACCAGAGAAAGACTTTCATCTTGTTTACATCAGGGTCCCCCATTTTCAATTCATCATAACATATATGACATACATGATCATACAGATAGACAGTATGCCTACTGCTACATCTATACATTTAATTATGACATACCAGATTTGCAAATACAGTACTGTTTATGATACAAAGAGTCCAGAAAAGTATCAAACAATTGTTAAGGGGATGCAGACCAGAGAAAGACGTTTGTCTTGTTTACATCAGGGCCCCCCATTTGTAATTCATAGTGACAACAGCATCTAAAACAATATATTTATATGTATATTTATATATTGGAAGAGTATATTTATGAGACAGTATATTTTGTACATATGTAACGGTTGTGACAACGTCACCTCAAACTTCTAACGTCACGGGCAACAACACAGACCGCTATACCATAGTGTAACACACAGCAAGAATGTGAAACAAGTTACTATTATTAGTATTGGGTTAGAGTTGTTTGATTTCCACTATCGTAATGTTAGATTGCTATCTGAGAAAGTTAAAATGCTAACGTAACGTTAGTCTATGTGAGCTGGCTACAACATTTTCCAATGTGTAATTGGAAGTAAAGACGGACTGCATATAAACTGCTGATGACTCATAACTTCCTATCACGTTTGAATAATGCTGTAAAGTTAAGTAAAAATGCATTTCAATAGTAATGTATATGAATTGGGAGCTTACCAATGCAGAGCTAAATCCACTGTTGTCAACAGACGAGATGCAATATTTACTTCCTGGTTCTGGAGCTGGAGGAATGTCATTGGGGGAAATCAAGTCACTTGACGTTGTAACGCGTTTTGATTGGTTCCGCAGCAACGCCCCTTTTCACAAACGTAGGTAGTTTTTAGCTTATCAACACATTAATTTTCATAAAGATATGACCCAAAAACCGTTGCCAACAAACGGAAATGTGTTATTACTTATTATAGTATATTATGTAGTTCATATTACAATAACATATACTCTCTAAAACCAGATCAATCATTTCTGGTGCCAGAACTATCACTCAGAACTCAGGACTTGAGAACTATAGAGACTCATATCACTGGACTAGCTTGTATTTGTACTTTTGTATGTTTGTATGTATTTGTACTTTTTTATATTATATTGTATTTGTATTTGTATTTATATTTATAAATATATGCAATATGCACTTTAAATTGGAACACTGAGCTCTTTTAGGCACTGTAGCATTTTTTTATTTTTTTAATTTTTTTTGCCTCTTTTTCTCAGCATGATTTTCTATATTTAGCCCCATCCCAATTTAGTCGTTATGCCAATTCCCCCCCTCCCCTACCTGGTTGTTGTGCGCATGTTCCTCCTACTGGTCGGTACAAGGGAACCCTGAAGTCTACCACATGCTTCCTCTGACACATGCGGAGACAGCCAGTGGCTCTCTTTTCACCTGGCAGCGAGGACTCTCATTGGTGAAGCGTAACGCGTGGGAGGTCACGCTGCCTTCACCACTTCCTGCCTTTCACTGAGCAGACCTGACCTGTAGGCGTCGCTGCGTCGACTTCCCTCCCGCTAACTCAGCCAAACGAGTTAGTATGATGATCGGCCCAAGCCGCAGGCAATACTGACTCCGGGAGTCAAGACCGCAGCCTCTTGCATTGGTGACGAGCGCAATCTCCGCTACGCCACCCGACTGCCCTAATTTTTTTATTGTTTGTGAAATATATTGTTTTTTTTCATACAGTCAACATATTCTTAAATAATAGCGCTGCCCGAGGCGGGGCATGATACAGTCAACATATAGCAAAAGAGAGAGCGAGAGAGAGCTCCCGTTCTACAGTCAATATACAGTGTACAGAGAGAGAGAGAGAGAGAGAGAGAGAGAGACACATTGGAAAGAAATTGAAATGCTATTTGGCCCTAAACAGAGAGTACACAGTGGCAGAATACCTGAGCACTGTGACTGAAGATCCTTGACTATACAGACTCAGCGAGCACAGCCTAGCCATCGAGAAAGGCCGCCATAGGCAGACTGTGTGTGTTAGAAAGAGAGAGAGAGAGAGAGAGCATGTGTGTTAGAGAGAGAGCATGTATGAGAGAGAGAGAGAGAGAGAGAGCATGTGTGTGTGTGTTAGAGAGAGAGCATGTATGAGAGATCCAAAAGGACAAAGATCAACACTTAAATCCAAGAGAGAGAGAGAGAGAGACACATTGGAAAGAAATTGAAATGCTATTTGGCCCTAAACAGAGAGTACACAGTGGCAGAATACCTGAGCACTGTGACTGAAGATCCTTGACTATACAGACTCAGCGAGCACAGCCTAGCCATCGAGAAAGGCCGCCATAGGCAGACTGTGTGTGTTAGAAAGAGAGAGAGAGAGAGAGAGCATGTGTGTTAGAGAGAGAGCATGTATGAGAGAGAGAGAGAGAGAGAGAGAGAGAGCATGTGTGTGTGTGTTAGAGAGAGAGCATGTGTGAGAGATCCAAAACGACAAAGATCAACACTTAAATCCAAAGAGAAGAGGGTCTATACCAGAGAAACCAAAGCAGCAAGGAGCCAATGGCCGACATCAGCTAAATAGGCTAGCCAGGTACTGTGACACACACAGCTTTGGCCAACGGCCCAACGCTACCCAAGCTACACAAACGACCAAGACATTCACACACAGCACATGTCGTATCTCCAAATGTTGTGAAGTAGCATATGTTTTGCCTGGAAAAAAACATTGTTATTAACAAAACATTCGGGAGGGGAAGGAAGGAAGAGTGGGGTAATGTCATGACATTTTCATTAATCTTACCTGCACCAAGGAACGCAGGGCGAAAGGCCGTAACACAGGTCTCCACGTTGACGAAAGGCCTCTTGCTGTCGGGACAAAAATAAGCTGCTGCCAGAGCCTTGTCATGGTGCAGGCCCGACTACATCTTCTGTCAAAGATGATGTCGTAGTCAGAGTGCCAGAACCCCCTGCTATTCTCACGGCTAATGTCAATGGTCGTAGCACAAGCTAACAGCTAACTCAAGGCTAACTGATAGCATCAAACGAACGTTCCCAGCCGAGCGCAGCCGGCAGTTAACGTCGAAGCTAAACAGCTAACTGGCTAACAGTTAGCTCAACCAGGCTATCGCTTACCATTAGCTAACGCAGAAGCAAGCTATGCGGCTACATACAACCAGGTGCTGACACCAGGCACACACCGTTAGCTACTAGTAGTACTATTAGCTAGTCGGCCAGTTTAGCTCCAGAGAGTGAGAGAGAGAGAGAGAGAGAGAGAGAGAGAGAGAGCGATGTCCACGGCGGGAATAGAATAGAGTTAATAGAATAGGTTAAAAACTCACCAAACGTCCAAGAGGATGGAGACAACCGCGTGGAGTTGACGAAGTTCATCTGCCAAACGACCCTCTTCATCCTTGGCTGCAGGTTAGCTAACGCTAGATAGCCTTTAGCTAAGCTAGCTACTAGCCGACATCATCATGGGCCATGGCCTATATCCCGACTGCATCATGACAAGGCTCCGGCCATTTGTCCCGCCTTTCGTCAACGTTCCTTGGTGACTGACCGACTGATAATGACCGACCTTGGCTGGCATAACTAAGCATAATAGTCAAAAGCTGCACGCGCGAAATATTCAAACGCAGCTGATTCTTCTTCTTCTTCTTCTTCGTTTAAGTTTCCGGCGGCGTACTTTAAAGTAACCACTCCCTTCGTTGAAACCAATGCCTGCTGCAGAGCTCCAATAGTGACCCAGGTGCAGACCCAGGAACAAGTCAGACACATTCTACAAACGTGTCTAATGTGAAATATATAAGCATATAAGCAAAACTAGATTTTAGGTATGTGATGAAAAAGGGCCTCGCAGGAAGGGGGGCCTCGCAAAAAAAAAAAAAAAAAAAAAAAAATTGCGAGGCCCCCCTTCCCGCGAGGCCCTGTGCGACCGCACTGCTCGCACACCCCCTGAGGCGGCCCTGACTGTATGTACTGTATGTTTGGCACCAAGACAAATCCCAATCAACCATGTGTTGAAATGGCAATAAAGTTTTCTATCTATCTATCTACAGTATCTACGTATCTATCTATCTATCTATCTATCTATCTATCTATCTATCTATCTATCTATCTATCTATCTATCTATCTATCTATCTATCTATCTATCTATCTATCTATCTATCTATCTATCTATCTATAGTGTATATAAATTAGATACTGGTCTGCATAGGACTGTGAAGCTCTGTATCCCCCCCCTGTACCCCCCCCCCCCCCCCCCGCCCCCCCCCATGCTGCTTTGACAACCGAATTTCCCCAAGGGGATTAATAAAGGATCATCTTATCGTATCTTATTCTATTATGTTATTATAGATACCGCTGATGTAAACCACCGCTGTACATCAAAAGGTGACCCGTGTGATCGTGGCCTGAACAATTTGATTGAAATTACCAAATGAACTCAGTAACATCAGCAATAACTTCAGTGGCTCAGGAGGTAGAATATATGAAGTCTAAAAAAGAATTCCTAGTTCAAAAGTATATATATTGCATGGTCGCCTCCGCCGTTTGTGTTTGTGTGAAATAATGTGTGAGTGAATGTGAGGAACAAAAATAGCAAAGCGCTTTGGATAAAAGCTGTTATATAAATGCACCATTTACCACATACAACTCACAGTCTATTTGTCAAAACATGTTAATTTACGCAAGCAGACTACAATTCTGTAGCCTTATTTCTCATATTAGGTTTCAGACCCTCAATCTAATGAGGCTGCACAGAAACTTACATATTCATAATTATAATTACAAGATATACTTTATGAACAGATTCTTGTTCATTTGAGTTCTTCTCTACACGTGTTTTCTTATTCATGCGTACCCTCACAAAAGATTTACTTCTTTTCATAATTTTATTTGACCAACAAAACAAGAAAATCAAGAGCCTAGAAGTACTGTAGGGAGAGAAAAAAGAAAGAAACAAATGAATAAATTAAATAAACTGTAACCTGTTTCAATTCACACATTGCTTAATGTGACAATTGTTGTCTTGTTGACATTGCTGCAAAAGTAATACAAATAAAGGGAAACTAATCAATTTGCGCTCTACGACGCGTCTTCACCGAATGATCATAAAAGTCTAGTCGTAATGTAATCTCTCCATTAAAGTGTGACATTAACCAGTCTAGTCGTAATGTAATCTCTCCATTAAAGTGTGACATTAACCAGTCTAGTCGTAATGTCATCTCTCCATTAAAGTGTCATTAACCAGCCTAGTCATAATGTAATCTCTCCATTAAAGTGTGACATTAACCAGTCTAGTCATAATGTAATCTTTAAAGTGTGACATTAACGTACGGTTATGTATATAACCATAGTTATATGAGTATAGTGACGCTCTGCGTCATACTGTAATACTCTTCCATATCAGTATTAGCACTGAATACATTTTCACATGCACCTTTACACACCTCATCTGTCTGGGCACACCCCCATCCGCTCCTCTACATAAGCAGGGGTGTGGCCATACTAACAGCTCCTTCCCAAGTCTTTCACCACAAAGGCAAGACCACGGGGTCCTCAGTGAGTCCGACGCAGAGCGTCACTATACTCATATAACTATGGTTATATACATAACCGTACGTTATACATCGTATAGCTCCGCTCTGCGTCATACTGTAATACAGGAGCTAAGCAGAGCGAGAGCTCGACAAATGTACCCGCTGAGGTCCCCCACAACCATCAGAACCGGGGAGGACCCGAGCCCCTGGACCCCTGTAGCGGAGGACGGGAGGGTATCGGATCCGACTGTGCGAAGAGGAGTTTAGCAACTCAACGCACAGGGTGAGCAGACCGTGGGACTTACCCACGACTACACAAACGCGCAACCCACATGCCACTAGGGAACGAACGGAAAGGAACAAACCCTTGTTACCACCCCTAATATCACAGGGTCAAGAGCAAAAGCCCAACCCGTGGCAAGGCCGTAGCAGCGGAGCGCGAAGGAGGACCCAGACCCACGAAGGGACTGGACCCCCCGGGAAAAGGGGGCCTGGAGAGGCCAACGACGCCGCAGCATCGAGACCCCACCAGGCGGTCCCTACCTCTATTCCTCTCCTCTTTCCCCCCCACACTGTCATAATGTTTGACACAGCCTTCAACCACTATTATCGTACGCATGTACACACACACACACACACACACACACACACACACACACACACACACACGCACACACACACACACGCACACTCCCCACGATCAGTTTTTCCCCATTGACATTTCAAAGCTCCATTATAAAGGTTAACGTCTCTAACTGATTATATACCTGCTGGTGACGATGTGTTGTTGTGGTGTCTAACGCCGGTAATGTGTTCTGCTCTGCCTCGGCCTTGCAGTATGACGCCGCGCGATATGAAAAAGCATCAATATAGCTGTATAGGACTGGATGTGCAGGAGCGCCGTACTACGTGCCCACGCACTGCACACCAGAACACGCTCCCACTGCCACTCGGCGACTTACAAGTTCTGTACGACAAGTCATCAGGAAGGGCACAAATCAGCTGAGTAACAATGTTCATCAAAGTGTTGAGTGCTACGGTGTAGGTTAGTTTATTAGGACAAGTGCAGGACAGTAAGGTTAGTTAGGGTTAGATTTTTTGAAATTTCAGATAATGGTTGAAGAAGGGCGTCTTTAGTCAACGGCGAAAGATTGGACGGGTTTCGGCTGTCCTAACTGGGGTGGGCAGTTCATTCCACCATTGTGGAGCAAGGACCGAGAATAGGCGGCTTCTCCTTGATGACCCCCCAGGAGCTCGGATAGGAGTGGGTCTGAGACGGCCAGAAGATGCAGAGCGTAGGGGTCTTGAGGGTGTGTAGTTAGAGACCATTGACCGGAGGTAGGCGGGAGCCGTTCCCTTTGCCGCACGGTATGCCAGGTCGAGGGCCTTGAAGCGGATTTGTGCGGCAATGGGGAGCCAGTGCAGGTGCCTAAGGACACGCTCCCACTGCCACCCAGACAGAACACACTCCTTAAGTCCAAAGTATATTCACTGCAGTCAAGTGAATCATGTTTTTTATTGTAAACTTTTAATATAAGTAAAAATAATATACTATATTGTATACTAAATTATGTAAATTGTAGTAATATTAATGGAAGAACAAATACAAATGTAAGGGGGTAGGGATCAATAAGCTAAGCTTCCCTCTACTCCTTTTTTTGGACATGTCTGCTAACCAAACATAATGCTCTTTTGTTTATAATTCCTGTTTTTTCTTTGTTATTTTTTTAAAAAAATTTTTAAGGCTGTCAAATATATCGCGTTAATATCGCGTTAACTCCCGATTCTATTAATGCCACTAATTTTTTTAACTCAAGATTAACTAAAAAAAAAAAAAAAAAAAAAAAAATTTTTTTTTTTTTACTAGACTTCACTCAGGTGTATTATTGATGCTCTCATTGATACTATGTTTGTTTCTGAAGTGTGTGTGTGTGTGTGTGTGTGTGTGTGTGTGTGTGTGTGTGTGTGTGTGTGTGTGTGTGTGTGTGTGTGTGTGTGTGTGTGTGTGTGTGTGTGTGTGTGTGTGTGTGTGTGTGTGAGATATAGAGAGAGAGGGGGGTGAGAGAGATGAGGAAGGGGCAAAAGAGAAAAAGAGCTGGGAGAGTGTGTGTGTGAGGGAGAGAGGGGGGTGTGTGATTAATCAGCCCTTGTGTGTGTGAATGTAACAAGTTCCTAACATTTTCTTTCCCCTATTATTTCATGCACACTTTATTCATTGTTTTAAATTATTATTTTCTTTTAAGTTATTTTGTGCATCACTCTGTTTTGAATTTGATGCAAATTTGCAATGCATGAGGGTCATCCTTTTGTGTTAAATGGCTGCACAAAGCAAGAATTTGTTGACTCGCATGTTGATAAGAGTATTAAAACTTGGAACTTGAAAAATATCTGTTTAAGGTAAAAAAAAAAATTTAAAAAAAATGCGATTAATTTGCGATTAATCGCGAGTTAACTATGGACAATCATGCGATTAATCGAGTTAAATATTTTAATCGTTTGACAGCACTAGTTTTTTTCCTTTAAGGATTCTTTTAATTTGTTGTTATGATTGTTTGGTCTGACGGATCAAGAGTTGTTTGAAGAAATAAGAAGAATAACATGTCCAAGAAATAAACGTTTCATTCATTCATTCATTCATTCATTCATTCATTCATTCATTCATTCATTCATTCATTCATTCATTCATTCATTCATTCATCATTCATCATTCATGCATTCATTCATTCATTCATTCATTCATTCATTCATCATTCATGCATTCATTCATTCATTCATTCATTCATCATTCATGCATTCATTCATTCAAAGCACACGTCAGGCGATTTTTGCCAGGCGACCTATTTTTTAAGCCAGGCGACCGACAGAATTGTATCGCTTACATTGTTATGAATGAGATAACCCAACACAGCAGGAGATTTTCAAGTGACGATAGCGCAGCAACTTCTGTTGCCTACATTGATGAATTTATCTATTTATCGATACTCCAATCAATCGACAATCATGACATTGCATTACTGCTGATCAGCCCGTAATCAGGTTAACTGGTGGGGGGGGGAAGTTTCTCACTTTTGCCGGTAGACCAGCGGTGTACGAATAGAAGCCGAAGACCCTTCCAGAAGCTTTGTGGTCCGGCCTTGAACTTTCCATAAATCCATTTAGTTAGATCCAGCACTGAACGTATACTTTTATCCAGTGCGCATTTGAATAGTAAACGGTCCTGAACGGTCGTGTCTGGTGTGTGTGGGGTGTTAAGCGATTGTTGTTGAGTGACAGCTGATTGCATGGCCAGGCGACGTCGCTCGCCCACCGTGGGCTTTGGACTTTAGACAGAAGCTTCCTACACACTGCTGTCCGTATGTGGACGAGCCTTCCAGAGCATGCTATTAGATCCAGGGGCGTGCATAGACAATTTGGGCTGATGGGGCTCAAGCACGGAGGGGGGGGGGGGGGGTATGCGGGGTATGGCAGGGGCTCAAGCCCCCCTTCGGCTCTACCTGTGTGCACGCCACTGATTGGATCCAGCAGAATTCATAGACGGCTCCTGACCGTTCCCCTTGTTCTGTTGAGATGCAGTGAACCATATGATTGGCCGGCTGGATATAACTGTATTTTCCGACTGGGCTATTGTTCATAATTGCAACCAATCAAATAACAAGGCGGACAATTAAAGAGCAGTCAGTGATGACAGCTCCTATGATGGTCTACTGAATGTCTAAGGGGGCTTTCTCATTAGGAATAGGTGCTCCGCTCCGTCCTCGCTCCGACTTTGAGTGCGAACTCCCCCCCTCCCGCTCCCCCCTCTGGTTTGTGTACACACTGCAGTCTTGGTTCGCTCCGGGTTTTGTTTGCGGTTTGCGTTTTGAGCGTGTAAGCTGCCGTAGGCGATGATGTCACACTCGAACGTCAACAGTTGAACACAGGGTGATGGAAACTGGATGCCTGATATAAAGAAACGAATAACCAATAAATATGAAGTTATCTTTGAACCTCTGTTGTCAAGCCTTGTCAATATAACCCACCCCCTTTTCTCACGAATGGAACTGGTGTCGTGGAGTCCGCTTTGAGCGTTTTCCAGGGTTTAGCGGCTAACGCTAGTTAGCTTAGCCTAGTTATTGGATAATTTAGCAGCTAACATTAGCCCATTGCTCGCGTCAATTATATTGCATGTCATTGAAGGTCCGTGCTGGTCTGTGTCTATAATGAAATGAGAGGAAAGCTCTGCGCTAAAGCAAGTCTCATCTCAGCCGCGACGTGACAACCAGTGGCGGCCGCCACTGGGGGGCGCTAGGGCGCCGCCCCCCCTGGTAAAGAGAGCAGGAGAAGAAGAAAATGTTTTATTTTTATTTTTATTTTAGACCCCTAAAAATAAAATAAACATGTTTAAAATGAATAATATTTACTCATTTTAAGTATGTTTGTGTTTCCAATGCACAATATAACGTTAAAATATAAAATATTAATAATCGTTTTCCTGAACAGGAAGTGACGATTCTGTCTGATAAAGAACGTTCCATTACCTTAGCCGCATTTCTCCTGCCGTATTTCTCTCGGGCTAGACGCAATAGCGCTCTGAGTGCGCGTCACTGTTTCATCGCTGTATCCGTCGCAGCCAATCAGTGCGTAACGTGTTGTGCGTTGAAATATGATGTTTATGATGGAAGCCGGGCGCGATTTGAAGCGGTCTAGGCAAGAGTTTAGAATTTCCGTCTAGAATTTCCATAGCCGCATTTCGCGGAGACGCTCTCTGATTGGCCGACGCGGCGATGCCAGTTTTTTCCTTAGCCACAGTTTGCAACATGTTCGAGGCTGTGTGTTGTGAACTTGTGATTCAGTCTGGAGTCTGGACAGTGGGCAGTGAGTGGAATGGATATAC
>NW_028169784.1:0-10653 GCF_963971535.1 Notolepis coatsorum | reverse complement strand
GCCAGAGACAGACAGCTACAGAGACTGCATGCCAGAGGACAGACAGCTACAGAGAGACTGCATGCCAGAGGACAGACGGCTACAGAGACTGTATGCCAGAGGACAGACAGCTACATAGACTGCATGCCAGAGGACAGACAGCTACAGAGAGACTGCATGCCAGAGGACAGACAGCTACAGAGAGACTGCATGCCAGAGGACAGACAGCTACAGAGACTGCATGCCAGAGGACAGACAGCTACAGAGAGACTGCATGCCAGAGGACAGACAGACACAGAGACTGTATGCCAGAGGACAGACGGCTACAGAGACTGCATGCCAGAGGACAGACAGCTACAGAGAGACTGCATGTCAGAGGACAGACAGCTACACAGAGACTGTATGCCAGAGGACAGACGGCTACAGAGACTGCATGCCAGAGGACAGACAGCTACAGAGACTGCATGCCAGAGGACAGACAGCTACAGAGAGACTGCATGCCAGAGGACAGACGGCTACAGAGACTGTATGCCAGAGGACAGAGGGCTACAGAGACTGCATGCCAGAGGACAGACAGCTACAGAGAGACTGCATGCCAGAGGACAGACAGACACAGAGACTGTATGCCAGAGGACAGACGGCTACAGAGACTGTATGCCAGAGGACAGACGGCTACAGAGACTGCATGCCAGAGGACAGACAGACAGCTACAGAGAGACTGCATGCCAGAGGACAGACAGCTACAGAGAGACTGCATGCCAGAGGACAGACAGCTACACAGAGACTGCATGCCAGAGGACAGACAGACACAGATACTGTATGCCAGAGGACAGACGGCTACAGAGACTGCATGCCAGAGGACAGACAGACAGCTACAGAGAGACTGCATGCCAGAGGACAGACAGCTACACAGAGACTGCATGCCAGAGGACAGACAGACACACAGAGACTGCATGCCAGAGGACAGACAGACACTAGCAGCAGCCGGACAATATCTTCTTTAATAAAAAGAACGTATACACAAAAGTCCATATTTGTTTATCATCATAATCAAAAACACTTGTGTAGACAGTGATCTTATCAAGATAAACCACATGCAAACCCCACTGGGGTTTGAGATATTTGAAGAAGATAATATTCAAATGTGTCTTTGAATATTGAAAGCATATAAATAAGCATCCGTTTTATATCGAGCATGCGGGGGTGCAAGCAACCAACGCTGTGATGGACCAGGCATGTAATTGATTAGAGTGGCATATTAGTGGCGTATGATTACAATACTTTCATGTGTAGGACAATCTTGGGGAATAAATGGGTTAATTAATGCGCCGCTCTGTACCGTCTCCTTAATTATGCATGCGATTTGGATATTTGTGTAGAATGATGACGTTATTTGGCTGCTTTGAAGATCCTAAAAGCGAAAATGATGATCTTGTGATGATGAGAAATTGTGTATTTTTAGAAATAATATTATATATATTATTATCCTGCCTTTGTTCACACTTCAAACAAGCAGCTCCAGGGTGGACCTGGAAACAGACTGAGACCCCCTCTTACAGTCAATGTGTCCTTTAGCAAGATACTTAACCCCTAATTGCTCCCGCCGTCGGTGTGTGAATGTGTGAGTGAATGTGTGAGTGAATGTGTGAGTGAATGTGTGAGTGAACGTGTGAGTGAGTGTGTGAGTGACTGTGTGAGTGAATGTGTGAGTGAACGTGTGAGTGAACGTGTGAGTGAATGTGTGAGTGACTGTGTGAGTGACTGTGTGAGTGAATGTGTGAGTGAATGTGTGAGTGAACGTGTGAGTGAGTGTGTGAGTGACTGTGTGAGTGAATGTGTGAGTGAACGTGTGAGTGAACGTGTGAGTGAATGTGTGAGTGACTGTGTGAGTGAATGTGTCAGTGACTGTGTGAGTGAATGTGTGAGTGACTGTGTGAGTGAATGTGTCAGTGACTGTGTGAGTGAATGTGTGAGTGACTGTGTGAGTGAATGTGTGAGTGACTGTGTGAGTGAATGTGTGTGTGAATGTGTGAGTGAATGTGTAAGTGACTGGGTAAAATGTGAGTAACAATTGTAAAGCGCTTTGGATTAAAAAAAAAGCAGCCATTTACCATTTACCATTTATATAGTTCTATGGTTTTATATAGTTATATGGTTTTACATACAGTAGTTCTATGGTTTTATATTGTTCCATTCTGATTGACAAGCTAAAAGCAATTGGTTTTGATAGTCTATCAGTGAGCTGGATGCAATCCTTTACCTGGAGGGGAGAGAACAGATGGTGGAGGTAAACAGTACCCTATCCCCCCCTCACAGTGAGCTGTGGTGTTCCACAGACAGACAGACAGGGTGTGAGACAGGTGCTGGTTGCAGACATACAGACAGACAGACATACATACAGACAGACATACATACATACAGACAGACAGACAGACAGACAGACAGACAGACAGACAGACAGACAGACAGACAGACAGACAGACAGACAGACAGACAGACAGACAGACAGACAGACAGACAGACAGACAGACAGACAGACAGACAGACAGACAGACAGACAGACAGACAGACAGACAGACAGACAGACAGAGGCCTGTTTGTGTGTCGTCACGGTGATGAACAATGGATCAGACCTGGCAGATGCAACAGGGGGCCAAGTGATGCACAAAGACAATAATGCCCCCAGGAACAATGGAGGCACGTGTGTAGAGAGAGAGAGAGAGAGAGAGAGAGAGAGAGAGAGAGAGAGAGAGAGAGAGAGAGAGGGGGGGATAGAAGGAGAGAGAGAGAGAGAGAGAGAGAGAGAGAGAGGGGGGGGGGGGGGGGGGGGTAGAGAGAGAGAGGGAGGGGGGGGGGGAGAGAGGGGGGGGGGATAGAGAGAGAGAGGGAGAGAGAGAGAGTCCAACTGACTCACAAAATATATGAAGCATTACATGATAATACATTGCAATTGGGATTTTTCTAGATTTATCAAAAGCCTTTGATACAGTGGATCATGGTATCTTAATATCCAAACCTAATCATTATGGTTTTCAGGATGTTGTAATACATTGGCTTAGAGATTATCTCAGCAACCGGCAGCAAATATGTGTGTATTGAGGGTATGAACTCCAATAGAACTGAGGTATCTTGTGGTGTACCACAAGGTTCAATCCTTGGGCCTCTTTTGTTTCTTATTTTTATAAATGATTTTGCTTTACAGTTTGATACCGCTCTGCCCATTGTTTTTGCTGATGACACAAACATAGTATTTTCACATTCTGACTTTGGTTCCCTGATTAAAGATGCTAATTCTATACTTGCACAAACCGCAAAATGGTTTCAGATTAATAGGCTTTTATTAAATATTAATAAATCGAATTATATGATTTTCAGAAATAAAAACAAAAAATATTCAAAACAGAACTCTAAATTACATATTAATGATATTGAAATTAAACAGGTGTGACATGCAAAATTCTTAGGTGTCATTGTTGATGAAGGCTTTACATGGAAAAATCATATTGAGCTAGTTTGTAAAAAGGTTATGAAATCATATGGCATTATTAGAAGGATTTCTTCTCTTGTGAATTGCTCCTGTCTTTTGACACTTTATTATAGTTTGATATACCCATATTTATCATATTGTAATATTATTTGGGTCAGTACTTTTCCTACTTCTCTTCATAAACTTTTTATATTGCAAAATAAATTCATAAGGCTTGCATACTTCTAATCACCATGAACCATCTGCTCCTCTTTTTAAGCAACTTAAAATACTATCAATCTTTGATATTAATGTATACCAGATATGTATTTTTATGTTTAACTGCACTTCTTTTTTTATTTCCTATTGTTTTCCATAATTTTTTCATATCAAACTCCAGTATTCATTCATATCCAACAAGGCAATCAAACAATATTCATCGTAATTTTTTCCGCACAACATTAGGTCAGTTCAGTATAGGATTTAGAGGTCCTACTATTTGGAATTCAAAACCCTCCATAATAAAAATGTGCTCATCCATTTCATCATTCAAATCCAAGCTTAAATATACATTATTAAATTAATAGCTTCAATTTCATAAAACCATTAATGTCACTTTGTTTTTCAGTTTCATGTTAATTTGTTTAGACTAATTTGTTGTTGTTTTTGTTATTATTATTATTATTATTATTATTATTATTATTATTATTATTATTATTATTATTATTATTATTATTATTATTATTATTATTATTATTATTATTATTATTATTATTATTATTATTATTATTATTATTATTATTATTATTATTATTATTATTATTATTATTATTATTATTATTATTATTATTATTATTATTATTATTATTATTATTATTATTATTATTATTATTATTATTATTATTATTATCATTATCATTATTATTATCATTATTATTATTATTATTATTATTATTATTATTATTATTATTATTATTATTATTATTATTATTATTATTATTATTATTATTATTATTATTATTATTATTATTATTATTATTATTATTATTATTATTATTATTATTATTATTATTATTATTATTATTATTATTATTATTATTATTATTATTATTATTATTATTATTATTATTATTATTATTATTATTATTATTATTATTATTATTATTATTATTATTATTATTATTATTATTATTATTATTATTATTATTATTATTATTATTATTATTATTATTATTATTATTATTATTATTATTATTATTATTATTATTATTATTATTATTATTATTATTATTATTATTATTATTATTATTATTATTATTGTTGTTGTTATTGTTATTGTTATTATTATTGTTATTATTATCATTATTATTATCTTATTATTATCTTTACTTTTGTTTTTGTGTTTTTTTCTTTTTTATCCAATGATTTAATGAGTTGAGGCCCCATATAGGCCCATCTGGGTCTCTTGCCTCTACTCAGCACCTTTATACACTTCCTGTCATGGTCAATGTTTTTACTGTTTTGCTGAAATGGTGCGAAATAAAGAAATAATAAAAAATAAATAAGAGAGAGAGAGAGGGGGGGGGAGAGGGGGGGATAGAGAGAGAGAGGGAGAGAGAGAGGGGGGGAGAGGGCAGGGAAGAGAGAGAGGGGGGGAACGAGAGAGAGAGGGAGAGAGAGGGGGGAGAATGAAAGGAGAGAGAGAGGGAGAATGAGAGAAAGAGAGAGAGAGATAGATAGAGAGAGAGAGAGAGAGAGAGAGAGACATGGTTTAATAACCCTTTCACTGTCACACTACCAAAGGGTTAACCCTTTCACGGCGACAATACACAGAAGGTTAACCCTTTCACTGCCACGCGACAAAGGGTAAACCCTTTTCACTACCACACTACGGAAGGTTAACCCTTTGCTATCACACTACTAGTGTGATAGTAAAGGGTTAACCTTCTTCTGTAGTGTGGCAGTGAAAGGGTTAACCCTTTGTCGCGTGGCAGTGAAAGGGTTAACCTTGTCAGGTAACTGACAGAGTTGGCACATCAGTGCATGAAAAGATTGCATCACGTTCAAGGTCATAAAAAACTTCATTTGTAATATTTCGTTCCAATTCTTTTTTTTAATGAATACCACTATGAACCTAACTCAACATATCTATCAAAGATTCCAAAGATTTCTGAATTGTAACCCCTTATATTCCTGTTTGTGTTAGGGTTAGGTTTATGATTAGGCTTAGGGTTAGGGTTGGGGTTAGGTTTAGGGTTAGGGTTACGTTAGTTTTAGGGTTAGGGGTTAGGGGTTAGGGTTTAGGGTTAGGGTTGGGGTTAGGGTTAGGGTTAGGGTTGGGGTTAGGGTTATGGTTAGGGTTGGGGTTAGGCTTAGGGTTAGGGTTAGGGTTGGGGTTAGGCTTAGGGTTAGGGGTTAGGGTTAGGGTTGGGGTTAGGGTTAGGGGTTAGGGATAGGGTTAGGGTTAGGGTTAGGGTTTAGGGTTTAGGGTTAGTGTTACCCTAACCCTAACCCTAAACCCTAACCCTAACCCCTAATGGCATGAAATAAACCACTAGGGACGCACTAGGGACGTTTTTCCGGTCAAATGGGTAACTTTTCTTTTAGAGGTCTTCAAAATGTAATCTTCTCAAATTATGGAAATATATGGAAATTAAGCAAACGGACCCAATTTCATGACATAATCATCAACACAGCCACCGTTGTACACACACACACATACACACACAAAAAAAAAGGATAAATACATGAAATCCTTGCTGAGGAGGCATACAGGTTAAAGGAACCGTGTGTCCCTCTTGACAGTCCATTGACCTGCTAGGAGAAATCAAGACCCCCCCCCCCCCCACAGTGGTTTCTATTGACCCACGTTGGCTCCATGTCGATCTCCAACGGGGGGAGCTGCGGTCAGCGGTCTGGCCAGCCGGCCGCGGGAAACGACTCTCACGTCAGCAGGCCCACAACTGCCATAACAACTGAGTCGATCCATTAGGTGAGTCTTGGAAAAACTGCGGTCAGTTTCTCTCCACCACTGTGTGTGTGCGTGAGCGATTATGTACGCGGCAACAAATTGAATTATGGCAATATGGAATTCAGTTATGAGCTGCGTGTAAAAGCCCAGATAGAGATGGATGTTCTCCTCGGGCCACGGCGTTATGCGTCTATACATTATACTGGAGCCATGACACAGGGCTGTGGGAAGCAATTACAGGCACTTCAAGCAACACCGGGGCCAGGAAGCAATATGGTGTGTGTTCGTGTTTGTGTGTGTGTGTGTCTGTGTCTGTGTGTGTGTGTGTGTGTGTGTGTGTGTGTGTGTGTTTGTGTGTGTGTGTGTGTGTGTGTGTGCGTGCCTGTGTGTGTGTGTGTGTGTGTGTGTGTGTGTGCGTGCGTGCGTGCGTGCCTGGGAAAGTGAGAGCTGCTTGGTCTGTTCCAGGGAAACTGTAAAATCAGAAATTAAATGCTTTGGCGTTTGGAAGCAATTCAGCCTGATATGTCTCCCTCCCTTGTAATTGTTTGTTTATTGGAGACTGTTGTTCAAAAGCGATATTTGGCCATCTCTCTGAGAGCCAGTGTTCTGGAAGGAGGTCATGCTGTCGCTGGCTACAACGCTGTCTCATCAGAAAATGTAAATAAAGTACTAGTTAGTCGACCACAGGAAGAAAATGACTTAATCATAAATCAAATCAAATCAAATTTATTTGTAAGTGCCCACATGTTAATGTCCCCATGGGCCGGACACGTCTTCTTTAACACTTTGAGTGCCAACGACGCTATTATGTCGTTAGTTCATGCCGACCGTTGAGTGCCAGCGACGACAAATAGTGTTTTTTTGTACTTTTTTTTTACTGGCGATTTGAATTCATATTTCATCAATCTAGTCTCACGTTAGTGCTGCAAACTCTCTCTGAGCTCCATTGGGAAAACACCACCCCCTATCGTCTCTCCCTGTTGTACTGCACCCCATTGGATTAGACTGAATGAAACACATGGGGGGGGGGGGGGGGAAGTCCAGTTTCCTCATTTTACTTCTCCGACAAGCCATCCGAGAGGATCCAAGTCATTGCCGAGCCGCAAAACAGCGTGGAATACATATTTCCAGTGCCCAGCGCTGAATCAATAAACACGATCGATATTTGGAATGGCGATCAGGAATTGGAATAATCTTTTTGGATAACATCTGATCTGAGGTAAGGAATCTATTTTACCAGTCTTAGGATAATCAGACAATTTTTTCACAGAGATATTAGCGTGTGCCATATGTGTGTGTGTGTGTGTGTGTGTGTGTGCTGATCAGGAAATGAGAGAATAGATTTTTCAGCCCGCTTATATAGCGTGCATAAGTACACATATAATATCGATAATCTAGCGTTTATTTGAAAACTATTCATAAATAGGCCGAAAAATTACAATGTTTTTTGTGTATTCCAGAATATTCCAGTAAAGGGCGATTATCACAGAATCTTTATATTTTCCTGAAACGTTCAAGAAAACGAGGGTTTTTCAAAATGGTATAAAACGGAAATGAACCGATTAAAAAACAATCCGTTTCGACAATGTTGACTGCAAACAATGTTGACTGATAAGCGACGGCCAGATTAGACACATAGCCATAATTTAAGACATAGTTTATGCGTTCACAAATATGAGATTGCTATCATTGAAGTGGGTGGTGGCATTCAACGGGGGTAAGGCGCACCGCATGGCTGGTAATCAAAGTGTTAAGGCCTGACAACATACGTTAATGTCCCCATGGGCCGGACACGTCTTCTTTAAACAAGTCAAGAAGTAACATCGCAATAAATCAAGAACAAAACAGAAACACCACGAAATCCAAAAAAAATTCAATAAATAAATGCAACACTCCCAGACATACCCCACGCGAAGGTAAGGGAAAACTCACTAAAACCTAGCAATAGAAAAAAATGCACCACTAGCAATGTGGAGGAGAGAAACCTTAGAAGGGCCGTTCAAGGGGGATCTCCCTTCTTAGATGTCGGTGATAGTAGTGTTGCAGTAAAACAGGCGAACAGTTGGTAAGCATGCACACACATGCGTAGTGAAACAACACAGATAAGTGCATGCAATAGCAACTGAACATTTTGAAAGATTGACAATAGAGCTGATGGCGGATCTATTTGAGGCAAAGGGGGCGGCGCAGAGAGGGTCGCATCCTCCCGGTCATCATCACGGGACGTCCACCACTCCGGTCATCACCATGGGACAGCCACTCATGTACCTTAGGTGTCATCAGAACATTTAAATAAAGTACCTATAGACCACAGTGAAGGATGTCGAGGTTTTTTCAATGTATATAATGTATATATTGGGGAGATGACAGCATCTAAAGGTGCCAGGTCAGAGAGGTAGATGTGGTGGTGGAGGCGGTCAGAGAGAGAGTCACTGTGTTTAGCAGCAGACTAAGATAGAGCCCAGGGCATGCCGAGGTCGTTCAGCACATAACAACTGATAAGGACTGCGAGCAGGCAGAATGGTCAGAGAAAGAGTTTGACACCACTAGAAACAGACGTTTAAGGGTGAACAGCAGTTGCCATGACAGCACATCACATGGCAACAAGAAGAGGGGCGGGGCCTGTCATTGATATGCCAAGATGATAATGATGATGATGAATATTATAAATGTGAGTTTCCTTCCGGGTGTAAGTTAGATCTAGACACGAAGCTGACGCGAGCGGACGTGGATCAGAGACTTTCATCCCTCTCTCACCCTCGCCGGTGGGGGAGGGGAGATGACACATCATCATTAGCTTCGGCTAACGGGAGAAGGGTTTTGGCTAACGACGAGGCCTCAGCCACCATTGGACTAAACAGCAGAAGAGACGATAGAATAATGAATTTAGTGTTCCATCAAAGACTTTTCAAGGACAATACGAAATGGGTAACATCTGAGGCTTTTGTTTATGTAATAAACAACGATTCCAAGAAAGGTACTACGCCGTCCAGTGTCGAATTCTTATGTTTACGGAATGTTCTCATCAGAAAACGTAAATAAAGTACCTATAGATCACAGGAAAATTACATAATGTACGTCATATTATAGCCATAAGTAATACATATTCGTATTGTGTAAGTAATATATCTGTTGTATTGACAAAAGTGTACAAAACAAAACAAAGATGAACTTCACTTTTGTAAAAAGTAGGGATGCACCGAATGGGAAATTCTTGGCCGGAAATTCTTGGCCGAAACCGATACCGAAAATAGAAAACAGTTGGCCGAAAACCGAAAGCCGAAAATGATTCATAGAATAGAATATTTTTTTTACCAATGTTGTGGAACATTATGATTATGGAAAAATATATGATAATGGCAAAACTTAACTTAAATAATAAATAATCACTATTATGGGTCCATAAAACATTTATTCAGCACTTCTGAATGCATACAGTACATTAATTCCATCTTTTCTCTGGCTGCCGCAGCGGACATCTGTGCTCTACTGAGCGCATCTTTCTAGTCCCCCGATGAATGTGCTCTCTTGACTTTGGCACAGTAGACGCGCGACAGACAGACAGCGTCAATGTGAGAACACAATCCCCTCCCCCTCTCGCTCTGAATAATATGCATATTAGATCACTCAGTGATTAACCGTGACGGGCATATAGTAAATAAGGATATAAAAGCATGTTAAAGACGCATTTATTGGACGCGTTGCGCGCAGAGTTTACATAGAAACATTGCGACTCCGACAGAGCGACAGATCACAACAACACGCGTTAGGTTACAGGTTGTTTCTGTTTCGGTGATATATTTTCGGTGAAAAAACTCTTTCGGCCGAAAGCCGAAAGGCAATTTTTTGCCATTTTCGGCCGAAAACTTTCGGTGGCCGAAATTTCGGTGCATCCCTAGTAAAAAGTTCACATTGTTATTTGTAAGACATATACATTGTCAATACAATATGTAAATATATGTAAAACATTATGTAAAATATTTCCGGCGGTCAATTTGTACCTCATTTACATACTTTCTACAAGAACAGGCTGCAGTTAGGGACAGAAAAGAGAGATAGAGAGAGAGAGATAGAGAGAGAGAGAGAGAGAGAGAGAGATGAGAGAGAGAGAGAGAGAGAGAGAGAGAGAGAGAGAGAGAGAGAGAGGAGAGAGAGAGAGAGAGAGAGAGAGAGGGGGGGGGTAAATGAAGATGAGAAAATTAGGGAAGTGAAAATAAATTTAGAGAAGATAGAGGAG
>NW_028169785.1:90000-98654 GCF_963971535.1 Notolepis coatsorum | reverse complement strand
TATGCATAAATAGTAGGAAACATGTTTGTATAGGAAATTACTAGTTTTAGTTTAGTTTTTGTAAATATTGCCTTGAAATAGAGAAGCTGAAAAAGGTAGCAGGATGTAGCCTTCAATATATAAAGAAATTATATTGTCAACAGATATGGTTGAAAAACAAACAATGTTTTAAATGTAATTGTAGATACAATATTGTAGTTACAATTTCTTTAATTGAATTAACTTAAACTAGAAAAGTAAATACAAACTAAATTAACAGTGTAACTTACAGTTTACAGTTTCCTTCTGAAGCACAACGAAATGTCTCATACTTCCAGTCGGGACCATTTGGTTCCACAGCTCAAGCAAACCCCCACCAATTGGTACAGGGCTTGTATTTTGGTTTTGCACTTCTCTTTTTTTTGTTATGCTATTGGTATCCTATTATTATGCAAAGACTAGGTGATAGATAAGTGACGGGTACTTGGCGCACGGCGCGACGAGTCGAGTGAAAGTTGTGAACGCATTTTTGTGTGTGCGCGCATGCACATCCGTGCGTGTACTTCTGCTCAGAAAACTGCTGGGTCGGTGTGGTACCGCGTGGTACCACTGCACCACTGATGGTAATGAAACACCCCCATGAAATGTGGAAAAGTGGACTAAACCGAGCAAACGCGTGGGAAAAATATGCGACAGGCTGACAGACGGTGATGTCGGAAACAGTCGGATATGATATCTATTAACTTCCTAAAGACCATTGCTGCCTGGGCAGCACAAACAAAGACCGTTAACCACTGTTTGGCGTCGGTGTCATTAATAATAACCGTGCTGGAATATGAATGCCCTTTTTCGCTTCGTTCTTTTAAAGTTCGATTACCCAGGGATTAAAGTTCTCGGTCAATTTTCTACCTGCATGGTTTAATATGATTTGTAGAGGCATACAATCTATTTTGATGTCGGTATTAGGTATAGCCTATATACATTATATTAAATTTAATTATATATAAAATGTCACTGTTTACAATACCGACATTTGCACTTTTATTCCTTATTCCTTATTTACTTATGATTTACCTACTGTCCCTTTATTTTACTTTATTTGTATTATTATTATTTTCTTTTTTTTGTTGTCAAATTGTTTATTTGTGTGTATGTGGGCAAGTGTATGTGTGTATGTGTGTGTGTGTGTATGCCTGTATGCGCGTGTGTGCGCGTGTACGTGTGTGTATGTCCCAGTGTGTGTGAGTGTGAGTGAGAGATGGGAGAATGGATTGAGTGGGGAGCACAAGGAAAATTGTTAAAAATTGTTCATGAGAGTGACACTGAACATTCTGTAGATCTGTCGATTGAATGTGAAACCTCATGAAAAATAAAAAGATTTAAAACTATATAAATTATATATGCATAGCCTACATTATGCAACAGTAATTTGCGCATAACGCAGCATGGCACAGACATGTCACACGGAGCCCCGTGCCTGCATAGAGTAAACTAACTTGATCATTAATATAACTGTTGTCCTTGTATCTTTACGCTTATGAAAACATTAAATAATATGTATAGGCTATAGGCCGTCGTTTTGCCTTAATAGCCTATATTCTCAAATGGCATTTAATGGCTATCCGCTGTGGGCTACCTCCTCGCTGACGGACCAGTATACCTTTATATCATATCATATTCCTATGTATCCAAATAATCATGGGGCTCTGGGGAATAAAGGTTGGGAACCCCTGCATAGCCTATCCTAGGCTATTTTATTTACAGTAGTCTATTTATGATTTGTTTCCATAGCCGGTCTCAGTTATGCTGTGGCTGAGATGGGTCGGGATTAATGAAGCTGATAGGAGACTGCTTCTCGGCTATACGAATTAAAGCCACGATTGAAAATAATGTACTTCCTTCTTGACAATAGCATATACTATAACAATAATACGAGAGTAGAACAATGAATCTCACTGCCATGTAGCCTATGTATAGCCTGCCTATGTGATCAATAAAATGCGAACTTGAATTCCATCATCATATTTATATGTTGTGTCTGTCCACTATGTTTGTTACTTTGTTATTCCCCCCCCCTATGTAAAGCGACCATGGGTCTCTTGAAAGGCGCTATATAAAATGAAGCTATTATTATTATTATTATTATTATTATTATTATTATTATTATTATTATTATTATTATTATTATTATTATTATTATTATTATTATTATTATTATTATTATTATCACGTCTGTGCGGGAGCTCACAAATAGACTGTCTTAGTCTCAGTGAAGTTTCAACAGAGGTCATCTATTCTAACCAACAAATTGAAGTAGAAAGCATTTCGTTGTGACCAATCTTATTTGGAAACATGACACACAAAATAATAGTATTTCAGCGACTTTGGGTCATTGAGAAGCTCTATACAAATAAAATGAATTATTATTATTATTATTATTATTTCGCTTTTTATTTTAAACAATATTTAATCGCGTTTGGAGGTGGGTGTTCTGCGTCTGCCCCCCCGTGCCAAACAAGCAGGTCAACCTCTTGTTCGCGCGTGAGCCCGTTATAATTACACTACTGTCGCTATTTTACAATTAACTATAATGAATTACGGGTCATACAGAACACGCCAGTGTTGAAACTAATGCACCCCGTGTTGCAATATTCATATTCTACCGCTGGGCGCCAGGTACGCATGCCCTGAGCTGTGCGTAAATATATGCACAAAGTCAAGCACACGTTCAAATTGATAAGTCACACACTTTGCTTAGAAATGATCGTACGCACGGGTTACGCACATATCTGTGCGTATACGCACCATTGATAAATGAGGGCCCAGGAGTCAAAGCCCAGTGAGTACGAGAGAAATGGGTTTTAAATATGTCGGTAGGGGGAGGAGGGGGGCAGACCTGACGAGATGGTGGTGCTGGAAGAAGAGGAACGAAAGAAGAAGAAAAAGAAGAAGGGGAAAAAATATGAAGAAGAATAGGAGGATGAGAAGGATAGAAGGCTGGAAGAGAGGCAGGTTGACAGTGACGAATGAAGGCCAGAGCTGATGGAACGCTCGCTCTGTGATGGCAGTTTATCAGCGGCTGGTCCAGAGGGTCACAGCAGCCCCCCCCCCCCCCATTCTCTCTCTCATCTGTCTACACCCCCATCATCCCCCTTTTCTCACTTGTTCTCCCCCTTCTCTCTCTCCTCCTGGGAGTGACAGGTCTGACATGGAACCGAGATGAGCTGAAAACAACCACTCTCTTTTTCTCTACACGCTCACACTGACGCGCAGATACAGGTGTGTGTGTGTGTGTGTGTGTGTGTGTGTGTGTGTGTGTGTGTGTGTGTGTGTGTGTGTGTGTGTGTGTGTGTGTGTGTGTGTGTGTGTGTGTGTGTGTGTGTGTGCATACAGAAACACCTGTGTGAGCGTGCATGCACTCACACATATAAACACACACACACAGATTCAAACACACACACGCCGTCTATTAAGCTTGTGAAATACTACCAACCATCCATTAAACAACTTTCAGAGATAGACAACATAAGGTTTTATCACTTCTGCTTTAACATATTTGAGATGGCATATCCTCCTCTAGTCCCACAGCGGTGGATTTATGCCAGCGTATCCGTCTGATTAAATGTGATGTTTGAGGATAAAATACACCTCCAGCGGAGAGGGGGGGGGGGGGGTGACACCTTAATTGCATCAATGATTATCCCTCCACATTACGCTTCCCCAGCTCATATATTTATAGTTGTGTCCAATTTTCATTATGCTCTTCATTACGGAGCATAAATAACATGCCATAAATGTGCCGGCCTACCTCAACACACCCTATAACGTTGCCAAGCGTCATCCATCTTGTTCCCGGGGATCCGACATTACCTGACTGAATTATGTCTATTAGGCTGCTCCCACCCCATCGTGCCCAGAAGTCCACTGGACGACAGCGTTAACTTTTAAAGGCTTCACAGAGTCTTCTTTACCCAACACATACCCTTAATCTGCTTAATGACCACCATGACCCCTTTCATCCCGTTTCATGAAATAAAAATATGAATAAAGCCCATTAAGCAAAGCCTCTATTGTGGAGAGTCGCGGTGATAAATCTGAGGTCCTATTAGAAAAATTGCCTGTGTGACAAGTCGGGTCGGCCGTGCTGCATTTATCTACACCGTCTGCTTTATTCCAGGTCTTTTTGGTCCCGTTTTTAATGACAAAGTGTCTAAAGATAAAAACATGTTTAAGCAATAATGACACAGAGAGAGCGAAAGAGAGACCCACAGAAGAAGAAACGGAGAAACATCTCTCAGAAGTATTCTGTACTTCTGTATGACAACTATTAAAGAAACTTGAAACTCACGAATGCCCGACGATCTCACTTCAAATATGTGAATAAAGTGCTTATCGACCACAGGAAAAATTTGGGCTACATATTGTACATTATGTTATAGCCATACGTAATATTGACGTATTTATGAAAATGTACAATACATATTACAAATAAGTAATATATTGATGTATTTACAAATATAAGTAACTTAACCCTAACCCAAACTTTCTAACCATAACTGTTAAATGTTAAAACAAACCATCATGATAGCATTGCTGTGTTTGTAACAGGGTGGGTGGGTGTCTTAGTCTAGTGGTGAGAGCTCTGTTTGTATCAGGGTGGGTGGGTGTCTTAGTCTAGTGGTGAGAGCTGTGTTTGTATCAGGGTGGGTGGGTGTCTTAGTCTAGTGGTGAGAGCTGTGTTTGTATCAGGGTGGGTGGGTGTCTTAGTCTAGTGGTGAGAGCTGTGTTTGTATCAGGGTGGGTGGGTGTCTTAGTCTAGTGGTGAGAGCTGTGTTTGTATCAGGGTGGGTGGGTGTCTTAGTATAGTGGTGAGAGCTGTGTTTGTAACAGGGTGGGTGGGTGTCTTAGTTTAGTGGTGAGAGCTGTGTTTGTATCAGGGTGGGTGGGTGTCTTAGTCTAGTGGTGACAGCACTCGCCTGTGACCACAATCCTTGTTGGTTCGGCTCCCAGTTGTGCTGTTTGTTTTGGACTTTCGCTTATACGAAATGTAAATATATTACTTATAACATAACAGACAGTATGTCTCATGAGCTCTACGTGGATGTGTTGGTGCTCATTGTATGACATTTAAGGTAAATCAAGAAAAGAAGAGGTAACTGGAACAATCTAAATCCAGACCCCAGGAAGAATAGTCGCTGCTGAGGCAGTGACTAATGGGGATCTGAAATAAAGAAATAAAGAAATGAAATCTGGACAGAAATGGCATGCAGGAGTGAGAGGAGTAGAGGACGTTATGTGAGGGTTGATCAAGGCGAGGAACCACCTGACACGCAGCAGACCTTCATTATAGTCCCTCAGCGCTACCTTAGTAACTGCTTGACAACCACCTGTCACTTGACTGATGCCAGTGACAATAACCCAGAAAGCTAACTTCATGCTAGCAGGCCTTTCTGTCAATAACTTTAGAGCGGACCTTCCTACAGGCGATTCAGGCGTTTTTTTTTTTTTTCTTTTTTTGTGCAGTTTTGGCGCCGCCCTCTATATCTGCAACCATTATTTTTACATAAAAAAAATCCTAACATAAGGGAAAATGAGCCAAAAATCTAAAACGGTCGGTCGGTCTGAGCCTCAGCTTTAGGTGTTCACAGTCAGAACATGCTAGTGCATTGATGGGTATCGGTCAAGTGTTTATAGAATTGAGCGTTGAGGAAAGAAAGACTAACGTTAGAGAACTATGAAGAGGCAAAAGCCATCGGGCCATCCAGTTTAAAAAGAGAAGAAAAGAAGAAGACGAGAAACGTGCCAAGGTGAAAGGTATGCAATTTTGTACAACTTCCAACCTGCCACACCAAGAGCTAATGAAGCAAGCAGAGGCACTTGTACACACCTTAAACCATGGAGGGCAATCTTACATAAATACATAATTTTCTTTTAAAGCAAATGTGCACGTTATTTTATTGTTTGTTATTATTATTATTATTATTATTATTATTATTATTATTATTATTATTATTATTATTATTATTATTATTATTATTATTATTATTATTATTATTATTATTATTATGTGTTAGCTAAGTTGTTTATTTGTTGTCGTGTTATTTGTAAAAAATAAAGGTGCAGTACTTTACTGTATAACTGTTAACCCTTTCACTGCCACACGATGGAGGGTTAACCCTTTACTATCACACAACCGACGGTCATGAAAGGGTTAACCTTCGGTGTGGTAACCTTCGCAGTGGTGAATCTCGCCTAGGGTGCCAAATGTGCTAGGTCCGCCCCTGACTTTACCTGTGGTTAACACAAACAGTGAATATTGTCGTGCTAGCTGTTGTGAACTAGGTGTGGGTAAAGATGGGCACGACAAGGATTATTAGTTCAACAGACAACAGGCTTCAAGATACAGTACAGATGATTACTGGTTGTACACAGATACTACAGTATGCAATCAGGGTACTCTAGCTCAGGCACAGACTTGTTGTTATATTGTATATTGTCTGCCCATGTTAATAAAACATGCCCCTCTAATTAAAATGGTAAATGGATGCATTTATATAGCGCTTTTAACCCAAGCTCTTTACAATTTGTTCCTCACATTTTACCCGTTCACTCACACATTCACACACTGATGGCAGAGGCAACCATGCAAGGTGCCAACCTGCACATCAGGAGCAATTAGGGGTTAAGTGTCTTGTTCAGGGACACTTCGACATGCTGCCCGGGAGGAGTGGGAATCGAACCAGGAACCTCTGGATTACCAGACGACTGCTCTACCTCCTGAGCCACTGTCGCCCCCAGTAATTAAGCTAGAAGAAGGTGAATCAAAAGTGTAATAGCTGTGTCCTATACTAAACTACTATGTTATACTACCATTCACTACAATATGACCTGACAGAATGTTTGACAGAAAGGCTGGCTTGCTAGGCCAAAAATCAATAACTTGTTTTCCACGAAAAATATGCATGATCAGCCGTAGCCTCAAGTGCAGTCATTGTTGCAAGTTGAATTGCGAGGACGGGATGTGACATGACTCGAGTTGAAATAGGTTTGAGATTCAATACAATTTTATATTAACAGTTTTTTAGACAGACTGACGAATAGAGGCTACTAGGTCACATATATTTGTGCAAGGCTTTTTCTGTGTACATCCCGTCCTTGCAATTCAACTCACAACAATGAATGTACCAGAGGCTACGACTGACAGTGATACAGCTACCACGCATATTTGATGTGAAAAGAAGTTATTGATTTGGGAAACCATGAGATGTCTGGCTAGCAAGCCTGGTATGGGTTACAGGTTGGGTAGCGGATGAATTTAGAACAGCGATTAATCTTGAGGTGAACCACGTGTGCATTAAACGGTTTTAACGCACACCTGCTAGCCAATCAGAAATCAGTATTCACCCAGGCTGTGGTATAATACTGCAGCAGAGATGTTGTCTGAGAGGAAACGGAGAGAGAACGTGTAGAAACATAACCTAAATAGAAGGAGAAGAATGCCTTTGTCAATGGCTCCTTTTCATTGTCAACTGAACTTTCTACCTCTGCAAAACTCAGCAATGAACTGTTTGCTAAATCACCAGAGAGCCCATCAAATGGGATCCCGGAGTTGAAACAGAAGCCCTTTTTAACCTCATACAAAAGCGTAAATGTCAAGCTCTATTGCGGATGCCTGCAGTACATCTATGGTGATATTCACAGGTTGAGAGAGGGGCCACGCTGTCCGATCTGCATTCAGAGCCATTCTCTTCTGCATGCAGCTACCTACTGGCAATGTCAAAGGGCACAGAGATATTGTACGAGGTGTGCGTGTGCGTGTGTGTGTGTGTGTGTGTGTGTGATTGTGTGTGTGTGTGTGTGTGTGTGTGTGTGTGTGTGTGTGTGTGTGTGTGTGTGTGTGTGTGTGTGTGTGTGTGTGTGTGTGTGTGTGTGTGTGTGTGTGTGTGTGTGTGTGTGTGTGTGTGTGTGTGTGTGTGTGTGTTTGCAAGCATGGTTTTTGGGGCAGGGGGGAGTCTAGACACAGTTGAATTATGGAGTGAACCCTACCTTGGTGGACTGTATTAAGGATTTTATCCAGGTTTAGAAAAACCTCCATTTCCTCTTAATAATTCACTCTTCACTGTATCCTAGTTCTTCTGTCCAGGTCTTTAGAACTGTTGCCTCAGAGGATACAGACTTTTCCTTTGTGTTCTTGCACTAATGCTGAGAATAAAAAAACATTTATCTGCACCCTAGTTCTGAGAATTCCTTTTTATTTTTGTCGAGAAAAATAAATCAATTGTTTCTTTCTGGAAAAAGTACCAAATTCTTCAGTTGCGTCACTCTGAACTTGAGGGAGAATGCCGACAAAATGATCCAATCAAATTGGATTTTGAAAACCCAGCCCCTCCCGTGTCTTTATACAAATTGTAAATAGCAGGTTTAGGATGTAAATCAAACGTCAATCAAATCGACCCCCAAGCAAGTGTAGCAACCTGAATATTCTACAGAGTATTCAGAGATGCTAACTAACTGTTACTTTCCCTGTGTGTGTATAACAGTGTTCCTTTGGATAGCTTAACAGTGTTCCTTTGGATAGCTCGCCCAGTCTAACGACGAGGTGAGGTGCTACTCTTCTCCGGCTGCAGTATGGATTACTAACAATAACATTGAGCCCTTTTCCCTTTCTGGAGCGG